>NW_011356221.1:616923-666678 GCF_000735185.1 Notothenia coriiceps
ATATCGATAAATGATAAAGCCGCTAATGCTAGATATATATTTAATATATACCTAAGATGAGTCGATTTACAGGTTACTGAAAAGGTTTTGGAACCCTTTTATAACAAAAGGTAATTGAAGAGAGGTCCCGGGACCTTAATCGGAAAATCTAAAGGTCAAAAATTACTGGCATTCTTGGGACCTAACCCGACAACCGACCATTTCGGTCGGGTGGTAAAGGGCTATATTGTAGTATAGCCAGTTCGTTAGACCTAGTCGAGGCAACATGGGGGCAAAATTCTCTACACCCCATCCTCCCTTTACTCTCTCCAAAATAAAAGACTGTGAAACACTTAGATGACTGTCGTGGCCCCTAAACACCATATTTTCTTGTAGCTTTTCACGTAAAACGTACTATCTTCTGGAAAATTCTGATTCGATTTGGGTCGGAAACTACTGAACTTCACAACGCGAGAGACTGGACTCTGTACTAGACAAGGTCGGTTCAGGGAGCACCACGAACGCCCAATTCGGAATTCGGTAAAGTGCCGACGCAAGCATGTGGACACAAAGACTCACTTACAACTCAAGCGACCTCCTGTTGTTCCACGCGTTCACCGAACCTCTGTGGCGTCCGGTAATACATTCTGTATCGTGTATAGTAATGAAATGGCATTTAACTGACGAGGTATTTTGCTGGTGAGAGATTTTATTTGCTTTAGCGTGTAGAAGCTAGTCAGCCTACTATTTGATTTGTTTTAGATAGGCACAACATGTTTCATATGCAGACCTTATTTTCCTGTTCCATGTTAAAATAAACAATTTTCAGTGGTACCGCTGAGAAAAAGTAATTTCTTTGGTCATGGAAAATTAGGTAAAGGTCTTGGAGAAGTCATTGAAAATCATTGGTGAAAAAGTGTATGAACCCTGCCTATCAGAAACGTCGCTATCAGAAACAATGCACGACGTTTTGAAAGTAATTTGGTCTATGTTTACATTAGCAAGCATCGCTAACACTCAGAGCTAACCTGTACTTTTTTCCGGAATCAGCAGTTCTCTAACAGGGCTGAAATAGAGGGTTATGAGGCATGGCTAGAATGGGTGACCTGTTTGGTATTTGGAGCAAAACACTACATAGACATGTTTTTTATATATCTGAGAACTATAATATATGCCTTCAAAATGTATAATAGGAGACCTTTAAGTAAATCAATGCTGTATTTTTCTTAAATCCAAAGTGATGTGTTTGAAAGTGTGTGCTCTCATTGACTTTGTGGCCTAGTTTACTGGTTATCTAGTTGTTTAGTGACATAACTCTGTAGAATGCGTGTTACATGTGTTCTTTAAGCTTTATTCAATCACTTTTACACCCACAATAACATGTGGGTGGTCTCTCTCTCCTGCAGGTGCGCCTCCCCCTGCTCCCTGTAGAGTTCCTGACGGGGTCAGTGTCGAAGGACGAGATGATTAAAGGGAACCTGAGCTGTCGCGACCTGATGGACGAAGCCAGGAACTACCACCTGCACCTTAGCAACAAGGTGGTGCTGGACTTTGAGTATACAGTCCGTACCATTCCCCGGAAACACACTGCAGGTGATGCTTATATGATGCTGGTGTTTGGCTTTGATCAACTGATGTTATGGCTTTTCTAGCAACAATCAGCTCTTTTTCTTATCATCTTTGAAAAAACACATTCATAAAACCAAATGCCTGTCTGTGCGTTTGTATTGTTACACACTTAGTCTTGTTTTCATAACAAAAGCTCAATTCCAAAAACGTATATCATTTCTGTTTTTTCATAATTTTGTCTTTAAAAAAGTGTTTATTCTGAGGTTCTTTGGGCATTAAGTAAGATGTGTGTGCTTTCCCTTTATCAACATTCTGTTATTTCCCTTTTTCTCCTCAGGGGTTTTGTTCTGTGTGGGGGGCCGGGGGGGTTCTGGTGACCCATTTCGCAGCATCGAGTGTTACTCCATCACCAAAAACAGCTGGTTCTTTGGTCCTGAAATGAACAGCAGACGGCGTCACGTGGGTGTCATATCTGTAGGAGGTAAGAGGGGTGACGTATCAGAAAGTAAAAGAAGGAGCAGCTGGGTTTAGAAAGAGCACAGAGCAACATTACAACATTATCACTGCCAGTTCATCGGGACACCTATCTGAAACTAATGCCGTCTAATACAACAGTCTTTCATTCAGTTCCACCTTAGTAAAGGTTAAGATATTCCGTTTGGTTGAATCTGTTGTGGAGAGTTATTGATTCAACCTCATGATCATTTTGGAGGATGCAGCTTGTGGTGCTGTGTTGCATTATTCAAACGTGTTGCATTATTTACATAAACTGGCAATTGAGTGTGTGTTTTATACTTTGTCTACTGCTTTACCCTGACATTTAAGGTTTTAAGAATATCATCTATAAATGATAACTCTAATTTGCAAAGAAAAAGGTTGATGGGGAATCTGGAAAACACACTTAAAGTGAATACAGTCAGAATCCATGGTCAGGTCACATGATCATTTAGACTTAACTTCCTAAGTTTTTACTGTCTGTTTCTTTAGGCAAGGTGTATGCTGTCGGGGGCCATGATGGTACCGAACACTTGGGCAACATGGAGATGTTTGACCCCCTCACCAACAAGTGGATGATGAAAGCCTCCATGAACACCAAGAGGTACGCAGACGCTACAATGTGCGGTCCTTTCCGACCATTTCTTCTTCCATTTACATTCTGAATACAAAACCAACTCTCCAGAGAGGATGCGTCTAAAACACCATTTTGGGCTGCAGTTTGGTTAAGAAAAACAAAACCTTTGTATATCCAAATGAATGTTCTGGTACTTTTTAGCAGTGATATTAAGAAGAAAACCTTTTACAATCTCCACTTTGATGTGCTTTATTTTGTGCGGTTTGAAAAGATTCTAAAGAAGATAATCATCTCTATATTGTTGCAATTCTCCGCCTTAATAACGACACTATTTGACTGACCAAATGTGGACAAAGTCATTGAAAATATGTAATATATTTAAATAATACATAAAGCCTAGAATGTGTACTTTTCTTTTCACTCACAGCTTGACCTCTTCAAAACCCTCGATCTCTAAATCCTATTTTCTCTCATCCTGTTGACTCTGAAAATGTTCCTTTTTCCAACTGCTATGTACAGTATGCATTTAGTGTACTAAGAGTATTTGGGTAAAAGCAGAAATACAGCTTTGAGCAAGGTCAGGTGTGTTTCTCAGGAGGGGTATAGCCCTGGCAGCGCTCGGTGGTCCTATCTACGCTATCGGAGGTCTGGACGACAACTCCTGCTTCAACGATGTGGAGCGTTACGACATCGAGGGCGACTGCTGGAGCGCTGTGGCTCCGATGAACACGCCCAGAGGAGGAGTGGGATCCGTGGCGTTGGGGGTAAGACCGCAAAGAAGGGCCATCAGCTGCGAAAGATATATCATCTCTCCTCTGGACTTTACTGCTTTATAGAGGGTTTGCAAAAGGTGCTTAAAGTGAGTGAGTTGTGACCAAAAGAATAAGTGAACCTCATAACTGTATCTTATGTTGACCAAAGTTTTGTTCATTAAGTAGCACTTTACAACCACTCCCTCTTGGCCCTTTACAAAGTAAAGAGGCGTTTTCATTACTACGGCTTATATTCACTGTGAAGTGACTGAGGCAGAATACCCTGCCATGTGTCAAGTGATTAGAAACGTTCATTGTGAGATTCTGTGCCCTCAGTGTTGTCTGTCAGAAAACACATACGTGTGTTTATACGTGCGCAGCTTATCGTGCACACTGACCCTCGGCTTGACTGTCCTTGAAAAGTAAAAAGTTGTAATGTCTGTACTAACACTCATATTTCCATCTTGTGCCAGAGTTTTATGTACGCAGTGGGAGGCAACGATGGCGTGGCGTCACTGTCCAGCGTGGAGCGGTTCAACCCCCACCTCAACAAGTGGACCGAGGTCAGCGAGATGGGCCAACGCCGGGCGGGAAACGGAGTCAGCAAGCTGAACGGCTGCCTCTACGTAGTGGGTGAGAAGAATAAATAAAGATGAACTCCAAATGGCCGTAACAAAAGCAGAACTGATCACTAGCCAGATATTGTTGTGACCACGCGTTGTAGTTCCAGATCTATTCTGTCTACATCTGCTTGAACTGCTGTGACTGGAGTCACTGCTTTTCTATAAACCAAAGTCACATGCCTCCTAGATACACACCCTACAATTATATACACAAATGCGTGAATCAGGAAGGCGAAAGTTCATGTTTTGTAAAGCCAGCTGGAGACTCATTAACAGAGTGTGAGGATTTGATTTTTATTGTACCACTGGAGTTTGAAGAGTTATTCAAGACCCATTAAAACATCTGTTGAGGCATTGTGCCTGGACAGTAGCTGAAATCATCTCATCCTGTGCCTGCACTATAAACAACAACATCATCGTTGTTACACCCAAACGTTTTGTTTGCCACCGTGTTATTTTTTAAAACCATACATTTGAGCTTTTTCACAAAAGTTTTGGGATTTTTAATAATTGTCTTCCTCGTATTTCCTGAAGGTGGTTTCGATGACAATTCACCGCTGAGTTCTGTCGAGCGCTTTGACCCACGAATGCACCGCTGGGAGTACGTGTCCGAGCTGACCACCCCGCGGGGGGGCGTCGGGGTCGCCACTGTGATGGGAAGAGTGTTCGCAGTCGGGGGGCATAACGGGAACATCTACCTGAACACGGTGGAGGCCTTTGAGCCTCGAATGAACAGGTGAGGAGGAGATGCTATTTCTTTCATTATAGAAGATAATATATCGATTTGGTGTTATCAATCATCTCCAATAACCAATCAGAATAAACTGTAGGTGCCCCGTCAGCCAAGGTTAGCATCACCCTGCATAATAACCTAGATAATACAATAGCTGAGGGAGACCAGTGCATGAAAAGAAAACACAAACAACGACAATTAAAATGTAACATCATTTCCAAACAAATAACTGAAAATACAAACAAAGAACACCTCTTTAATGTCACGACTGTCGGCATGTCTTCTGATTACTGTGGCTCTGTTTCTGTCCAGGTGGGAGCTGGTGGGCTCCGTGTCTCACTGCCGGGCCGGGGCGGGGGTGGCGGTCTGCTCGTCTCACGTCAGTCAGATCAGAGACGTCGGCCAGGGCTCCAGCAACGTGGCCAACTGCATGTGACCCCCCCCCCAACCCACTGACCACCAGTTGACTGACTGCCAGGCCTCCTTCAGATCTGACCACCACCGCACAAGCACACAACACAAAGCACACCCACAGTGACGGAGTGACATCACTGCGTCACTGTCCCTGAACGCCAGCCTCAAACTGTTTTGGGAAGACGTTCAGTTTGCACACAGTGATGGAGGAATGTTAGGGACTGACTTGAAGTGCACATCTGACAAATCTGAGGGGTTTTCTTGACTCCTGCTGGTGTTATTTGCAATCAGTGATATAGTATTTTGTACTGTATTGTATTTGTTTGACTGCCTTTGACATCGTTTTTTAAGGGAACATATTAACTGAAACTATTTAGTATTTAATGTTATCATCTCCAGAATGAAAGGTTATGTTTTGGGGGATTTGGTTTAACTGCACGTTGTGAATGTGGACTGTATATAAGCCAGTATGGACGCATTCCTTCTTCTAGATTGCAGTTGTTTTAATTATTCACAGATATGTGGCAGATAAGTGATTTAACAAAAGAAAAATCTTCAAACTGGATTCACTCTTGCAGTGCAGCGTGTGCACCATTCTGAAATATGCTGACAAGATGTCGATAACATTTCCAAGATTCCTGAGATCTTATGCTAATCAGTAAGAGTGTCTAAAGGCGCAGAATGAATCTACCGGCAGCAGCCAGCTGGACCACACTGCAGCAGATGTAGCTGCCTGTTCATGTGTTTGAGCAATCACTGACCGGGACAATCAGGTGTGTGAGGCGCCGGGTCCGAGGAGTTCACCGCCGCAAACGCCAAGCACAAAAACGTGCGTTCCAGGACTCTGTCGATGCAAACCTGGTTGAACGCCTGCTGAGCCCTGAGTGGAACTCCTTAACCTCTCCCTCAGAGCGGAGGAGGTGTGACTGGCTGAGAGTCGGGGACTGATCAGAGCAATACGGTGCGCCTCTACACTTCTTTTCCAGTTTTACATTATTGTACAGAGAGAAGGTTTGTGTTTGACGATAGCTGGACTGTCAGAAATCCTAATCAGAGTGCTTTCAGATGTGAGAGAGAGGCAGCTGAGGTTTGCAGGCGGTTGCGCTATATTTTAATATATGGACATTTTGTATAATAATAAAAATAGGTGTATCTTTGGCATTATCCTTTACTACACTCTTATCTAATCCATTGCTGTGCACTATTTTCCTAGAATAGATGTGAAGTCTGAGTATATTTTGTCCTGAATGGATCATTTCACGTTATTCATGTTATAAGTTTGAAGATGTTTATTTAACACTCGATTTCTATTCTATCTATGGAGCAATTCATCATTTCTGGGTTTTTTCAGAATAGTTTGATGGTTTTTAAAGAAGTGCTATATACAATTTGACTAGAAACAGCTGTTATTGCACAGTTTGTGTCCTGCCGGCAATCCTTTTGGTGCATATTATAAACACTGTACATCGTTTTTTAAACCAAACTAAAACAAAAACTTGATGCCATCTTTGTTAGCAAATGAGCCAGAAACTCCTTTTGTAAGTTTTTTTGTAAACTTTACTGTACTTTGTGTTGTTCCTCCTCTTCTTCACTACTTCCATATTGTTCTTTTTATTTACATGGTATTGGTGCATTGGGAAAATAAAGTTATGTGAAAAGATTATTATTGGGAATCCTCTTTTTTTTTCTCCTGTATTTTTTTCCATTTTGACTCACAGAAAACTGCATTAAATGACCCGTCACTCCTCACACTGCTTTGAACTAAAGAGTAAACGCACCTGAAACTGTCGAGTGTGCATTTGTTTCTCAATGAGATTCATATAATAATTATTTTCTGAAACGTAGGTTCGGGGAAAGCTCCTGATGCTGTGTCTGCTGAGCAATACAACATAATGAAATGAGAATCTGATATCAAATGAGCCTTTTATGGTTTTGTAACAACAGGTTGGAGAAGGCGGAGGTGTGGCAGTATAACGTTTATTAGTTGACATGTGGTTGTTATAAAGTCTCTTGTGGACTTTGTGGTTTCACTGGGTCAAATGTGAGTGGCACACTTTTTACATACAATCATTTGTTTACATACATCTGTTACGTTCAAGTGACAAATGGTATTACCCCCTGTGTGTTTGTATTTTCATTATTATTATTATTATTATTTTGTATATGTAATATGACTTAATTTATGGCCCTGCACACAGCATGTCTATACCATTTAAACAATAATTATTTACTAGTATTTATTTATTTAAAGAGTGAAATGGCACACAAAAAAAAAAAAGTGCTTCAAATAAATATGTCAGGCCTTTAACCTCGAGTGCCTTAAGTCAGGATGTTTTATTTTAAAAAGGCATTCAGCAAGAAGTAAAATGCAAAAGAAAATTACTTTCAATTCAAAACAAATGTCCATCATGTGTTTTTATTGATAGCAAAAGCTACTTTTTGTTAAATTAAATTAAAATCTTTGATCCTTATTGCACATAATGGAATCACCATTTCCAACATAGTTTTATCCAATTCAAATGTACGTTACAAACTGCTGTGGGTTGTAACGTAGAAAATGAGTGAGGAGGTCAAGTGTCTGTCATCTGTGTTTTACTGCCTTCAGTCTTTGGACCCGGCTGGATGCTGAAAAGAGGGGAAGCAAAGAGAAGATGCTCAGAGGTTTGAACACTGGGAGAGGGAGCACATCACAGACTGTTCAGAGGGGTTCGAAAAGAAACTTGAAGTTGTTAGTATGTGTAGAAACACACCTTGAGAAGTGAACACAGAAAATAAAAATGCTGCTGCAGCTGCTCAGCGCTGCTGCTCTTCTCGCTTGCGGTAAGTCTGTTTTTGGTTACATTATTAGAAAAGTAACATAAGAGCACAGATTTGAGTTTTGAAATGGATCAACAAGAACCAAGTGTGAAGTGAACAAAAAGTAGTGCTTTTTATATTTGTTATGTGGCAAGTATATAAGGTATTCTTTGCAATGTTTATATATTTTTTTTATTAAAAGTGCCTAACTCAAGACGGGAGGGAGAAAGAATATTCCAGAAACTTGTTGAAAATTGTTTTTTGGCATAAAAGTAATAATCATGCGTAGAAAAAAAAGATAAAACTTAGAACAACAAAACAAAACACGTGTTGTACTTCTACTTAGAGACTTCTAACCTCAATAATAATTTTCTTTAAACCAATTTTCAACCAATCTTGAATGGTATTACTACTTTCCATCATGAACTCAACTACTTCTCTGGTGAAATGTGGGGGGAATACCTCTGGAATAGCCTACTTTACTGCTAAATGTTACGCTAGCATTTGTTTTAAGCAGAAGAATGTTTAAACTTAAAACAATATTTAAATGTATGGGATTGTAGCATTTTTTCATTTGTTATGCATCCATCGAACTGACTAGTTTAATGGTCATCTGATGTTACCGACGCCCCACAATGTCGTGCAGCGGTCAGAGATTCAGTGTTGTGGTGGTTCAAGTTTCTTTTGCTCTATCAACTCAATAAGGATGTGTGCAAAACTGGTGATTTTATTGTGTCTTGTTGCTGAAGTTGTTAAAGTCAAACATTACCCAGAGTTTTGTATGAGAACTGACTGACATGGCTGGACTGTGGATCTGTCATGGGACTTTTATGATGAAATGGGTATTTAAATGATTCAGCAGCTTGTGATGTTTCAAATCAACAGGGAAACTTTTTTTGACTTATCACCCATTAAAAGTAATCACGTTATTTTTTATTCTATCATTCTTGCTGACTGAGAGATGTTGCTTGTGATCTCTATACTGATGCGTCACATCAGAACATAAAAGACAAAACAATCCCATTTTAAGCATTCTAAAATGATGATCAGATGTTTTAGCATGTACTTATTTCACCATCTACTTGCATCTTAGTGCTTTACACTGGTACTACCTTGGTTACCTGCTGTGGTGATCTTCATAATGTATTATTTCTATTCCATTTATTCCATGGTTTGTCATAGTGCGCAGTAACACTGTTTTGTTTTGTTGTGTTTCAGCTCATTGCCAGTGTCAGCAGGGCTGGAGGGAGAATGAAGATAGATGTTACTTCTTTTCAACTGATATAAGGACATGGATGGAGGCTAATGCCTTTTGTATCGCTCAGAACAGCAACCTGATGAGTGTCCATGACATTCATGAGAGGGTGAGAGACACACACACACACACACGCACGCACGCACGCACGCACGCACACACACACACGCGCCTACGCCTGAAATCACCCATTGGGTTAATGTTCTCTGCAGACGGCTCTACTCGTGTATTCTTCTGGTAAACATTTGCATCAGATTTTGGAGATGATTATGGAATTGAAAATTGTAAATGTAAACGTTTTTTTGAGAACAATATAACACAATTTAAACGCAACAAAGATTATGCTGGAAAGAGTATATGACAAAGCAATTGAAGGTTATTAGCCAGCAGAATCAGAAACCCAATATACCACATGAAAAAAGTGTCCTGAATCATAAAGCCTTACACACTATAGGGAATCATGTAAAGCACATTACACTAGAAACAAAACAATGTATTTACTTCTGGGATGTATGACATTTCTTTTAGACAGAGGGATTTGTAATTTAAGAATAAATTGTAATTAAACAAAAAATGGTGCTTCTTACACGTTGGGACTATGTGTATTTCAATGTTTAGGTTGAATTGGTGATGTGGTTTTTCAAAAGTCTAAAGATAAATTGTTTTAAAAAGATGGTCAGAACATTTATTTTGAGGAGGTATTGAGAGGAAGACCCTGTGTGGATATTTGAGTTTGACATCATAGCATGTGGTTTGAGTTGATAGATGATAAATGTTCAGTTCATTGTTTGAGTTGTGGAAAAAGAATAGGATCATGTAAGAAAATACTTCTTTCTACTCCTGTACCTTCATTTAAATGTATTGACATTGTTTAAATTGCTAATGAGAAATATGTAACCTGTTTATTTATGTTTTATACTTGTGTTTTGTTTGAAATAAAATACATAGTTTTCAATTTATTTTTATTTATAATGTCTAGCTGTGGGTGAGGACCCAGATCGGCAAAGAGATGTTCTGGTTTGGCCTGAATGACCAGGTCTCAGAAAACGTGTTTGAGTGGAGCGATGGGAGCACCTTCATACCATACTTATCGTATGTTATACCAATATTTAAATATGCATCATACAAAAAAGTATGTGTTACATTACGTTACATTTATTTTAGTTTAGTTTATCACAAGTGATTCCTCTCCTGTTGTAGATACTGGATGGACGGGCAGCCTGATAACTGGGGCGATGAGCCCGGAGAGGACTGTGTTCAGGTGGTCGGGGAGAGCCAAGGCCAGTGGGACGACGAGAACTGCAACGTCAAGAGGAAATATATCTGCAAGCACGTCAACCGTAAGTCCACTGTCTGTACTGTGTTAGATCTCAAACTAGTTGAAACCGTAGAGCTAAAACTCTTATTCCTCGCTTCATACATACGTATACATTTCAGAGCAATTTCTTTTGTTTCTAGTGACGACTCTACAAGATACTCAAATATTTTACTTAAGGCAAAGTAGCAATACAGCAACACGATGTAGAAATACTCTGTTGCAAATAAAGATCTGCAATAAAATATCACCTAAGTAAAATACAAAAGTATCAACATGTAGCTTAAGTACAAACAGCAAAGGTACTCATAATTCAACATAATAAATCATTTAAGAGATTATAATAAGTGATAAATGATCGTGTTCATCACTTTAATATTGTAGCTTGTTAAGGTGGAGCCAATTTGAAATAGTTGATATACCGCTAAATTGTTTAACCTGTAATTAAATATCATAATCTATTTTTAGTTTATTTAGAATGTGTATTAATACTCTATATCTGCAAAGTGACTAACTGAAGCTGTCATATAAATGTAGAGGATGAAGCAAAGTACAGTATAAGATGATGGGTTTGGAATTGTATAAAGTAGCAGAAAATGAGTAACTTCAAATTGTTCTGAAGTAAATTAATAAAAATGTGGAATTTACCAAGTTTAATCATAACCATTAAGCATGTTTTCTTTCCTGCTCTTCAGCGAATCCTGGCCCGCGGTGTGACTTAGACAACGGCTGGAGACAGTACGGCTCCAACTGCTACAAGCTGAAGGCTGAAACCAGGAAGAGCTGGTCTGAGGCGAGGGGGGACTGCGTTCAGGAGGGGGGGGACCTGGTGTCCATCGTCAGTCTAGAGGAGGAGGAGTACGTCACAGGAACTCTGGACCCCTCGTGGGCTGACCTCTGGATCGGGCTCTCCACACTGGTGAGAGGAACACAGTGGCATTAGGAGAGCTATTTATTCTGAAGTATAACGAGTATTCCACTCATGGCAGTTATTATAAAACCAAACATGTACACTTCCAGCAGCTTTTATAGCCCATGATGGAAAGGAGCAGGGAGAGGAAAGCCACATTTTGATGTTTTGATTAAAAAAGATGTTCTGTCACTCACAGCTGCTTACAACGAATACTTATAACATGAAACCAAAGACACAATTTAAACACACAACAATCTAGCATAATCTAAAAAGGTTACCTGACATCTTCATACTGTCTAATTATTATTTCTTCATACATTTTCATAAACCTAGAGATGTTCATCCAGCCCTTTCAATCATTTGGAGAATAATTCCACAGTTTAACGCCAACTACAGAGATTCACATCTGCTTTATAGGAGTCAAACTGATGCTTAAAGTTACATTTCCTTCTATGTGGCACATCCTCTGAGTTTAAAATATCAACGACAATACTGAAGATGAGCTTTGTTCCTCCAGAAATGCACCAAGATTTCCTGTCAGGTTGAAGCGGGGAACAGTCAGTACTCTTGGTCTGATGCTCTCCCAGTGGGGTACACAAACTGGGGCGGTGATCAACCTTCAGGGTAAGATAGAACATTATTTGGGTCATTTAAATAAAGATATATTGTGCAATCAAGGTTAAAACACATGTTCTCCAACAGGGATTTACAGGCCGGCTTGTGTTCTGCAATCATTAAAGAAGCATCAGACGAGTTTGGGAAGTGGAAAGCCCATGTGTGCAGATACGAGCGCCCCTACATGTGTGAACGACCACTGAACAGTAAGCCGGATTGATTATCAGAAGCATACAATACTAAGAAATGATTTGCTTTTCATTTCAACTATTTCTTCTTGTTCCTCTAAACTCCCCTCCAGCTATCTGCCCCCCTGGCTGGCAGAGTTTCTCCGGCAGTTGTTACTGGATGGTCAGTAATGTCAATCTGTTGACCACCTGGCACGACGCCGCCACCAAGTGCTCCGATCTGGGGGCCCACCTGCTCATTATTAACAAGTAGGTGATGTTGAAGCCGCCTCAGTATATGACTTTTATAATAGGAAATAGTATAATCTGACTCTTACAAAAGTAAAGTTGAATCTATAAGCAGTTAAAGTATCCTGGCTCAGGTCTATACACTAATGGGTTTCAATGCAACATGACCTGCCCTGCAGCGTGGTCTTGAATGACACATTTAAAGGAATACTTCAACTCCAAAATGACAATTATTCACCCCATGTTGCCTTCAATTGTTAAAGAAAACATTGTTTATCTCGCATTTCTTCTACATGGTGACAGAAGAATCAAAGACTGAGAAAAGTCTTGATGAACTGAGGTTAAAAGCGGCCTCGTTTAACAACAATTAAACATCTTTCCTGAGAGAAATATCTGTTATTTAACCGCTAAAGTGCACCACAAAACGTTCTCTTAATGCAGTTTATTGCTGGGTATGTAGCGTTAAGAAGTGTATTAGAGCTTTTTATTCAAACAGCTGACTGATCTGGGATGAAAAACCAAAACAATAAGAGCTAAAAGAGGCTAAAAAGCTGACTGCGGGAGAACAGTGGAAAACTTAACCTGTGTTGTTTTCTTCTAGTCAAGATGAACAGTTCTACATAAATGGAAAACTCCCAGACTTTCACCAAGTGGAGATCCCTGACCTATGGATCGGTTTATCAGGTACCTTTTATGTGAAATAAAGAAATGTCTTCTCTTCAATAAATGATTTTTGAAAATGCCCTTTTCCATTCATTATCTTGTTTGTGATGTCACCAGATAAGGACCAGGATGGGAACTTTAAATGGGTGGATAAATCCCCGATTACTTTTTCCAACTATCTCCCTGGTTGGCCCAAAAACACTGTTGCCGTCTGGGACTGTGGACAGATCTTCACAGGTAGAACATACCCTCCGCCATCTCATCCCTGAACTTACACTTGATATGTTTTCAGTTGAGGCTGATGAACGCCAACATGATTAAATCTCCTGTTTCAGGAAATTACGAGGGCAAATGGGAAACAACTAACTGCTTCAAGAGCCTGGGTTACATTTGTGAGATGACGGGTGGACAGAATCCAAAACCAACTTCAGCTCCCGGTCAGTCAGACTTCCTGTTTCCTCTCCGCACACGGTGTATCTGAAGCCGTGTTGATAACTCTCACCTTTATTCTTTGCTCCAGATTCCCACTGTGACGCTGGGTATTTGTTGTATGGGGATTTCTGCTATCAGTTTGAGACTGAGCAGGTGAAGAACTGGCACGACGCTGACGCTCACTGCAGCGGAGAGCAGAGTCACCTGGTCAGCTTCCACTCCCTGGAGGAGCTGAGCTTCATCACTGGTAAACCACCTGTAAACCACATGCAATCATCATGAAATAATCAATCAAGAAAGTATGTTGTTTAAAGTGTAAATCATCTTTTTCCTGCAGCTCACATGCCAGGGGAAGCCTGGGTGGGGTTGAATGATATAAACAACGAGAACCAGTTTGTGTGGACTGATGGAACTGCTGCAGTAAGTGATGGAGCCAGGAACATATTATGTGATAAATATAACTGTAAACATTTGGACCAAATACAATTCTCAACTGCACAGAGCAGGATATAGTTCTATATGTCTTTATTTAGAAACTAAATGCATTCAACTATCTTCGATCTCAATACTTTTAAAACCTAGTGATTAAATGTGGCTGATAATTAATGTCATCATCTTTTTTATTCTCTAATTATTATTACTTTGAATGATTTCGGTTTTTAAATCATTTATATACCTCTAGTATCTACTGTCTTTTCAATGACAGATTTTCCAAATGAATTCCTCTTGACGTTCAACTCCTTTTCACACCAATTGCTTTTTTATGAAAGTTATTGACGTTTTTTAATCACTTGCAAAGACTTGCTTTTACAACTTGACTATTTTATTCTTATCCCTTTGTCATATTAGTCACAATCCCTAAGCACAAATTTGTCCTTCAAACGTTGATAACTTCTTAGGTCTGCTTGCAGTAACGGTCATTACTTTCTCCATCGACTCATCATGTATTCCCAGTTTAAACATCTATTTTGAAGGACTAATAATAGAAAAGGTGGCAGTATGACACTGAAGTTGCTCCTCTAAAATGATTTCCTCTGGACTTCAGGACCTCCTCCCGTGGGCGCCCAACCAGCCGGACAACTGGCAGAACAACGAGGACTGTGTGAACCTCCGAGGGATGAACCACCTCGAACCGGGGTTACTCAACGACGATTTCTGCACCGCCACCAAGGAATTCATCTGCAAAAAAGGTTTCATACTAAACCATTTTTATTCACATGCCTCTTGTGTTGTGTTAGTGATGATATTTTGAAGTCAAATGTCTGTCTTGTATCTTCATAGCTAAAGGACAAGGCCCTCCTCCCCAGCCCCCGACATCTGGACCAGGTACACTTCATCGTTAGCATGGCCTGACAATGATAATATGTGTGTGTTTATCTTGATGTGTGCTAATATTCTCTTGTTTTTGTTACAGGATGGAATCCGAAATGTGGATCCTGGATGTCCGATCCCTTTAATGATTACTGCTACCTGTTCAACTACCTGTCCACCAGGACGTGGGCGGAGGCTCGGGCCGACTGTGTGAACCAGGGGGGGGACCTGGTCAGCATCACAGACCCTTTCGAGCAGGCCTTCATTCAAGGTACCGCCTTTACTCTGTGTCTGACTAATTCATTAAAATATTATATATAATTATTGCTAAATGTATGATGATTGACAGTACATTTTCTGTCATTTCTATTTCTTTGTTTAAACATTGTTTAATAGTAATAGTAATATTTACAGGAAAGATAAAATAATAATAATAATGTTAACAAAATTATGATATAAAAGTTTGCAGATTCAAATTACAACTTGTTTCCCTAATAGTCTGTCACACTCTAACTACATAAAATGCAGTATATAGAGATGTTAGAATGAGCAAATAAACTATTTATGGCAAATTTAGGATTAACCTAAGCTAAAATGTTTAGAATCATAAAATACACTGATGCCTATAATGTTGGAATACAATATTGAGTATCTCTTCTCGTGAAATTATAGTCTCTGTAAATAGGAATAAAAAGAGGAATGTAAATACAATTATTCCAACTTTATGGGCAACAGTGTCATTTCTCTCAATCATCTATTAAGAATATATTATGTGTTGGATAATAAGCATCCTCACCAAAAAGTCTAAACCTTCTTACAGAGCAAACTTCCTCTGGTAGATTCAACTTGCATTAAGCTTGTCTCTCACTCTAATTTGATTGGTGTTTTCCTCTCAGGTGTGATCCAGGTGAGTCCCACTGGGATCTCTCTGTGGATGGGCGGCCACGACTCGGTCACTGAGGGCGGCTGGGAGTGGATGGATGGAGCTCCCTTCAGATACATCCGCTGGAGCGCAGGTTCGTTTTAGGTCTAATAACATAACAAAATGTAAGGCAAGTATATTTTCGTAGGACACTTCAGGCAACTCAAAGGGCTTTACAAAAAACATCAAAGCATCAAGACATGCAAAGAAACACATTATGTAATGACACTTAAGTACATTTTTAAAAAGTGATTGGAAAGCCGAGAGAATACAAATAAAAACAAGATATAATTAAACAGTGCTGTCTAAAAAAAAAAAGTGATCAAAATATTTTATCATTATTATTTCAAGACAACTGATTTCCCTTTCTTCGCCTCATCATTCCTCACAGGTAACCCTGACGACTATTACGGTGAAGACTGCCTTTCTATCTTCATTAACAACGGCTACTGGAACGACGACAACTGTGACAGCAAACGAGGATATATCTGCGAGCGCAGAGGTGAGATGTGGTGCTACAACTGTTAACAGAAGATAATACTGAGTGTTGATGTTTCTAACACTATACTCATCTTTCTCTCTTTCAGGGAACACACCTGAGCCTCCTCCTCCTCATGATGGTAACAAAAACCTCATCATTGATATCTGCATACTTTCTTATTTAAGCAACAACAAATTGACCTGAAGCAGCCATGAATTTGTTTTAAAGATTAAAGTTGATGTCCAAATCCTTCCTGCTGCAGGCTTCATGACGGCTCTGGTGTGCCAGGACTCCTCCGCTGTCCTCCACTGTCCGACCGAAAGTGTGATTAACATCCAATCTGCCTTCTATGGACGAAATAGTGCCGACATCTGTCCACATCTGGAGGGATCAGGAGGTGCTGTAGTCTCTCTGTCAATGTGTATCATTGCCTTTTTGACTGGCAATTGTTCTCTAATTCATATCTGAATATTATGTAAATGTGGATCCATGCTTAACCAGACGATGATCATTGTCCTGCAGGAAGCTGCACAGTGGATGGTATCCTCCCTTACTTTAGGAAGAGGTGTGACAACCATCCCTTCTGCTTTCTGTACGCTCATACCGAGGAGGACCCCTGCCCCACCGTTTCCAAATACCTTGAGATCGTCTACAGCTGTGAACAAAAAGGTGGGCTTTTCTTTTCCTCCTGTGATTGATTTAAAATCTCTCCTGGAAATAAAATAATGCCCTGGAATTATTTACAATCATTTTAGGGCTAATTTATTTGTATTTATTCAATAGGGGCAAACATATATAAATATATTTATAACAATTATGACAATAACCTTCCAAAAGAGATAAAAGATAAGAATTAATTTTCATATGTATTGTTGTATTTAGACCCATTCTTACCTAAACAATGTTTGTCCCATTTATTTTCGTGTTTTTCTAATTCGTATTGTATTGTAGCAATATAAATTATATATACAAAATATTGTATCCAATAGAAATTGGGTTTGCAATGTACTTTGGAAAACTTCAAATCAGTAGTTCTTCCTTGAGCTTAATAAATCATTATTTTAGCCAACAGAACAATTGAATTCTTTATTTGGGGCTATTTCTATCTGGAACCCCCAACATGATGTTTAAATGTGTTCATTTGAAATTGAATTTGAAGGCTAATGTGTTGTTTTGTGATTGGCTGCTCAGTGTGTCTGCACGGCCTGGGTGTGGAGGACGGGAACATCACGGACTCCCAGCTCTCTGCTTCCTCCTCCATCAGTTTCTACACCCCCAACAAGGCCCGCTTGAATGGAAACTCCTGCTGGATGCCTTCAGGAACCTGTGCGTATCAAACCAGCAGTCACACATACAACATGAGATTTCAATATATTCTTAAAGGCAGAGTTTCATCTTCTTTTAATGTTGAATTGGTGTCCTCATATCTTCCTCAGCAACCTCAAGCTGGATCCAGGCAAATCTGGGCCAAACTAGAAAAGTGACAGGAGTAGTAATCCAGGGTTGTCCTCAAAATGAACACTGGATCACCAAGTTTAAGATCCAGCACAGCATGGACGGAACAACCTGGACTGACTACACTGCGGACGGGCAGGTGAGTGAGCAGAGACACCAACATATACCCAAGTTAAACAAGTGAGATAAACTTCATACAAAGTATTACAAACATACAATTGATAAATAAGTGTGAAAAGCAAAATACACAAAAAAGTACCCAAATGAAACACAGATAAATATGTCAAAGATGTGTACATACATTTATCATGAGCACATACTCAGTATAAATTGGATAACCTTAGAACATTATTATTAGGCCAGACTAAGTGAGGTTGACGGCTGTTTTTTACTTTTTATGGGTCAACTTAGCTCAGGAGGCAATTCAGAAGGAAAGGGACTTGATCGGCAGAGGTCCTAACATCCCCTCCTTTTTGTTCTCTCTCTTTAAATAATAAGAAGAGGTGATTTGTAAAGATTGTAGAGCCCCAGCTGAAGAACTTGTCGTCATTCTATATTTCTTTGATTTTCAGTCTTTCCCAGGATCGACGGACAAAAACAGTCCTGTGACTCAGCTGCTGGGGACCCCTGTGACGACTCAGTACATCCGCGTCCTCCTGCTGGAGTTCAACGGGCAGGCCGGCCTGCGCTTCGACGTCTTAGGGTGCACCCCCGACTGTAAGAACATTAGTTTACTCTTACATTACAGTTTACAAATCTACTTACAAATTCCCCAAAATACAGTTTACTATTGGTCCAAGCCTGCTGTGATACTGTCACCAGAAATCTGATGGTCAATGATGAAACGTTGTTGTTCAACAGATGCAGTCAGCTGCGCCAGTCGGCCCAACTTCAACTTTGCCAACGATAAAATGACGTAAGTGAGACTTGAGATGTTTACACCAAAAATAAAAAATTGCATTGCAAACACACAACTGATGCTCGTGTATCTTTCAGTGTCAGTTGTCCAGCGCGCTGTTCCAACACTTACCACAGAGTGTACGGCACTTCAGTGTATCGTGGGGTATGAGCGGATTTCTTATCACAACTTCTCTACTTTATAAAGCATATGTTTCTTATTAAATATAATTCTCTCTCTGCTGTGTCTCCTCTAACAGGACTCCAACATCTGTGCTGCTGCTATCCATGCTGGAGTGGTGTTGAATGAGAATGGAGGGGACTGCACTCTGCTGAAAGCTCCAGGACAAAACTTCTACGCCGGCTCCACCCGGAATGGCATCACCTCTCTACAGTAAGCAGCAGAGTTTCAAATAAATCCCTTTTTCCTTTCTTAGTGTAACTTTCCTTGGAGGCTAATTCACATTCTTTTCTACAGATATGATGGGAACTACGCTGTGTCATACACTTTTGCAGATGGGGGTGAGTTACATTTATCATCCCTTAAACAAATCTCTAAGCAAACACTTTTTTTATAAGATAACATTTGATATTTGTGCTGGTTTGTATGTCTTTTTTCAATTCATTGATTGCACTGATTTTAAACTCTGTCCTTCAGAGCTGAGGTGTTCAGGGCCCGACTGGTATGAGTTTGGAGATTTCTGCTACAAACCTTTTGAAGACAAAAGGACTTGGCACGATGCCCAGAGGACTTGCAGGGCGATGGGTGCTGAACTCGTTTCCATCCTCTCCATGACGGAGCAGAGCTGGCTGGAAAGCTACCTGTACATGGGTATGTATCTAGACGAAATAAACTACCAAGGTGGTAAAGTTGGTTTTCATAGTGTTGGAAATGAAAATCTTAGGATAAGATAAGATGGAACTTTATTAATCCCTGTGGGGAAATTCAGGAGTTTAAGCAACAACAGAGTGAGTGCGAGAGTACAGTACAGATTCAGACAAGATTAATACAATTACAGATACAATTTAAATGATACACAGGTAAGTAGCTGTTAAAACAAGAAATTAATTAAATGAACATATATACACATCTGAGTCCGGATTGTTAAATATATTTACATGTATGTGTGCAGGTCAAAGTTGGATCCTCCATTAATGCAACATACAATGCACTTACAAATAAATAAAATAAGTGCAAGTACAAAAATATATCAGATATTGCAAGAGAATGATGAAAGTGACAGAAAATTGTACGTAAAGGTTGAGGTGACATTATCCTTTTTTGACACTGTCATCTTGTTAACTTTGGTACGCTTAAAAAAACAACATATGGTAAAAAGCTAATTGAATTTTTTTCTGGGTTGGTCTCTACAGCCACCAGTGACGTGTGGACGGGTCTGACTGACCTGGTTGTGACCGGGATGTTCACCTGGTCTGACGAGCACATGGCGACCTTCACTTACTGGGCCCCGGGGGAGCCCAACAACCACGACGGGTTCCATGAGGACTGTGTGGAGATGGTATACCAGGTACACACCAGTAACAACATTTAATACTACACTTGCAAAGGCACTACTTGATCAAAGTCCTTAATCATTCTTTGCAGGGAATTTTGATGTGAATGTCCTCTCTGTTTCAGACCGGACGATGGAATGACGTGTCCTGCACCGAGCTCAATACCTACATATGCAAAACGCCCAAAGCACACTACCCACTGCCCTCTGTGAAACCCACTGTGTACGGATGCCCTCAGGTGGGGAAAACAAGCCATACATTTGATAAGAATCTTGAATCTATCTTCTCGTGTGTTGAGTAAAGAGATAATCGCCTCTGTAACATGTGTCAGGGCTGGGATTCGTACGGCTACGCCTGCTACTGGATGGAGGAGACGGGCAGGACCTGGTCGGAGGCCAAGGCTTTCTGTGAGGAGCAGGACAGCTTCCTGCTGCACATCGGAGACATGTGAGGGACTACTTGTTATCACCTTTCTTGTATTACCCCCCAACACATTGTACCTTTTGGATACAAATGTTTGCAATCATTTCTAGTGTTCAGCTTTTGAATAATGAGGTCAGTTTCTTTATGATTTATTCTGAATGAACTACTTGACTGAAAGAAAAAACGATTCTGGCGATCCATTTTCCAAGTCAGTATCACAAAACTAGTCTGTGATAAAGGTGGGAAAAGAGAGTTTGGTGAAGAAACCCTCCCCCCCCGAAAATATTTTTCCACGGATGAAAAAGAAAATTGGCATTGTAATTTTTATTTTATAAAAAGCAAATTTGTATTCATGTAATACTCATTTTGGCCCAGAGAGACTGAAGTGCCTGTTTACACACAATACCAGAGGTGGGAACTAGTGGAGTACAAATACTTTGTTGCTGTACTTAAGTACATTTTCTGGTATCAGTACTTTATTCCACTACTTATTTTTCTGACGACTTTTTACTTTTACTTCTTACATTTTAAAACAAATACCTGGACTTTCTACATTTTCAAAACAGGTTTGTTACTTTATTTTTAATCTGTGTTTGGTGGCGTGATCATTATTATTTAGAATCATTGCGTGCCTATTGATTTTAACACGATCCGTGTATCCATCATTTCCTGGTCTTCTCTAAAGAAGAGGGACCAATGAGAACTTTGTCATGTTGCCGTTGTTCAGCATGGAAACATTCATTAGCTAACAATGACATTATTGTTCTATTAATATAAAGTGAGGTCAGGTACTCTTTAAAACAGCTGCTAGTTATGGGTACCTTTTACTTAAGTACATTTCGAAGCCCATACTTCTTTACTTTTACTTGAGTAAAGAAGTTTAGTCAGTACTGCTACTTTTACCAGAGTATCTTTAAACACGAGTATCTGTACTTCTACTTGAGTAAAGGATGTGTGTACTTTTGCTATCTCTGCACAAGACTGCATAAATCCCAATAAGGAAATAAAAGAGAAATGACACAATGAATGGATAATAGTGGCAGATTAAGCATTTGTCATCTTGTAACGACCTGGTTGGCAGGAGTTTGAATGCATCGTCTCTGCGTGTTTCTCTGCAGTTATGAGCAGTCACATTTCACAGTGGCGTTGTCGGGTAAGACTGGTTTCTGGTGGATTGGCCTGCGTGCTCGAGGAGGATCGAGTGGGGGGGTCGACTACATCTGGGACAACGGGGCACTTCTGTCCTTCACCCACTGGGACAAAAATCAGCCAGGTACAGACACTAACACATGCAGATATCAAAATAATTCCCCTATACCATTATACCCATTGGAAAAACACCAATGTGCATTTTGTCTGTAGATAGCAGGGATGGCACCTGTGTGGCCATGACAACGGGTCCGATTGGTGGTTTCTGGGATGATAAGGAGTGCTTGGAGAAACACGCCTTCGTCTGTGAGAAACCCCGGCCCGACATCACCCCCCCCACCAAGGCCCCGACTTTCCCTCCTTCTCAGGGCTGTACCACAAGCTGGACCGCCCTGCCCCACTTCAGAAACTGTTTCAAGGTAAAGAAGGCAGTGGAATAAACACCAAAACCAGGTTATCTGCAAGGTCATTAGGTCGGCTAGTGGGGAAAAGCAACTCAGCACATTAACTCAAGTATTGCCCTTTTGTACACATTAGAAGTTCCACATTTTTACATTAGTATTTTCTTAAGGTAATTTCTTCTTCTAATCCACAACATCTCAAAGGGAAATGTTCTCTAGATTTATTTAAAATCTTAAGTTACCAAACATTTTACAGTTTTTCATCCGTATCTATCCAAATGTTTGTGATTACCTGAAGGATGTTTTGTCTTCCTTTATGCATTAAAAAATGTTTGGCGATTTGATATAATATGATGCATTTAGTAGATTGAACTACTCAACTGTGTATACAGGAGTTAAAATAAGGAAAACCTTTCTACAGCTGTATTAGGAAACACATGTTCGGGAGTAGAATATTATATTATTTTATTATAAATAAAAGTAAAACACTGACAGGGAACATTTTACAACATATCAATACTTTCATATTTTACTTATAATGCATTGGGCCTTTTACTTAAGTGAAGTAGCAGAATACTTCTTCCTCCTCTGGTCAGCACTGGTTATTATCGTCTGATTTGTTGCAGCTCTTCCACAATGTGGACTGGTCCATGAAGAAGAGCTGGGGAGCCGCTCTGGAGGACTGCGTCTCCAGAGGAGCTAACCTGGTGAGCATCCACACCCAGGAGGAGGAGGAGTTCCTGGCTCTGCACAGCAAAGGCACCAGCAAGTGGATCGGCCTCAAGCACAACCCAGCAGAAGGAGGTGTGTGTAGTGTGTGTTTTACAGGAGCTGAAGATAATTGGGGTACAGATAAAGAATACACTCATGACTATTCCGATCGTGTAGGTTATTCTTGGAGCGACGGCACACCTCTCTCACACACTAACTGGGGTCACGGGGAGCCCAACAGCCACGAGGGCCGTGAGGATTGTGTGGAGATGGTGAGCAGCACCAACGGGACCTTCTCTGAATGGAACGATCTGAACTGTGACGCCCACCAGGACTGGATATGCATGATTGCTAAAGGAAAGACCCCCATCCTGCCCCCTGTGCCCCCACCTCCAGTCCCAGGTAAACTGTTCCCACAATGCACCGTCCTTCCTGTCCTGACAAGGTTTTATCCTGGGGTTAATTTACAGCTGAGAAGGCTGTACTACATGATTGAACAATCTGACTTGAATCTGTTATAAGGTAGAAACTAAACCATTGATACGGCATGTTTGGCAACATTTCTATAGAAAGAGATGTGTTTGATTTCAGACTGTCTGCCACTTTAAATCAAGGCTGGTTGATTAATATATATAATGGAATAACTAAATACTTTGTTGTTGAGAACATTATAATTATGGTTAAACAGCAGTAGAGGTGGAGGGAGTAAAATATTGTGGTATTCATATACTGTAGTTGTGTTTGCTTTATTTTAAATGCCAGATCTGAGACTATATATATTTAAAATGTAGTTTCATGCATGTGACACTACTTACTAACACCCATGTTCTAGAAACTTCAGTAGAGTTAACCTCTCAATATTGAAAAATGGCAAAGATTAGTAAGTGTCAGAAATCTCCACTCCATGTGTTAGGCTTTTTGTTATGAGCACATGTGTGTTTTTCTCATCTCCGTCCTCAGCTCCTGATTGTGGCGCTAACCCCGGTTGGAGGAAGAACAACAACATCTGCTACTACTACAACGACACCGACATTGTTGACTTCCACACGGCCATGGGACGCTGCTACGAAGAGAAGGCCTCGCTCGTCTCCATCCTCAACAAAGACGAACAGGCTTACGTCAACACCATGGTGCGTCTCTTTCTCAGAACATGTTGTACCATGTCTCAGTGAAATGTGTTTGGGACACGATGTTCTTGTTTTCAAGGTGGGGACCGGCCAGGTGGCTTCAGCTTGGATTGGGATGAGGATGTTTGGCATCACAGGTGGACAATACATGTATGTGTTATTTGATCTTTACTCTTTTTACCCCTTTCTTTCACAATTAACTACAGCCAGGTTTAGACACTTTTACAGATTGATCCACCTTCTCCGCTTTTTACAATGTAATAATATAATGCAAAAAAAAAGTGTTTTTCAATTTAGATAAAAGAAAAATAATTTAAATGAAAAAAGGGCCTTTTTGCATGTTATCAAATGTAATTCCTTGAAATCTAATGGAGACCCATTTGTTCCATTAGAGAGGACCTTCTCTTTATTAAGTGCACATAAAAAGGTCAACACCAAGGTTTCTTTGTGTGATCTGCACAGGTGGGTGGACTTCTCCCCTCTCACTTACACTCACTGGAGTCCAGGTGAGCCCAACAATGCCAACGGGGAGGAGCAGTGCGTTCAGATGAACCGACTTCAAGGTAAAAAGCTCAATTAATTGGCTGAATGTCACAATATAGATGAGTTTATTTATTGTTATTAATCATTTGATCTCATTCTTGTTAAGGTGGCTGGAACGATGCGAACTGTGGTCGGGCCGGAGCAGGCTACGTCTGTAAGAAGATCCCTGGAGCTATCCACACCCCCCCTCCACCCACACAGCCCTGGGAGGGCAACTGCCCTGAAGGTAACACACACTCTGTGATGGAGGACAACAGCAAATAATAATACCACAGTGCCACAGTGTAAACAAAATACTCAGTTACAAGTTGTTGCGTTTGAAATGATTATTACCACCTAAATGTCTCTCAAAGTAAAAATATGAGTTCTAAATAATAGAGCATTCACATTTGTTTTGTAAAACAACCTGAGCACCGATAATAAGCTGATGATCTAATGGCATATATTATACTTTGACTTTAATGACAATGTTTTAGCATAATTTACTGACTTTATGACTCTTTTACAATATATTACAGCTTTACTTTTTGTATGACATACTACAGAATACAACCAATATTTTAGAAATATACTTTATTACACTTTTCTTTTTTTCACTTACATTTTTATAAATATACAAAACCACATATAGTTCAGTTTACATTTGAATTAAAAACCCATTGAAAAAAAAAGAAAGTACAAATAAAAATAATAATAAAAACAAGCAAACAACAACAGTGACATGGAAGCTTTCTATAATATTTTAACATCATGGTCTGGTTCCAACTCTCAATTTATGGTGTTGTTCATTTTTCTTTTATATTCAACCCATTTTTCCCATTCGGACTCACATTTCCCCTCCTGGACCCTCAATATGTGTGTGAATCTTTCCATATCAAATATTTCCTGTACTACTCCCAGCCATTACTCCTTCGTAGGTGGATCCGCTCTGTACCATGCTCTGGTAATAGTTTTCTTGCTTGCAGCCAGCAGCACCTTAATCAGGTATCTGTCCCCACCCGGTGTGTTTTCCTCTACCAGATTCCCCAAGTATAACATCAGGCCGGTCTTTGGAACCTCATAACCTAATATCCCCTTTAATACTCCCCATACTTCCTCCCAGTATCCCTTCATCTTTTGGCATTCAAAAAAAAAGTGTGTGTGGTCTGCCCCCACCTCGCCGCATTGCCTCCAACATGCGTTCTGTTCGGGGGCAAACCTCCCTTTCATCTTTGGGGTTATGAAGTATCTGATTATGTTCTTCCAGACAAATCCCCTCCATACCCTTGACCCAGTAGTTGAATGCTGCACTCTACACACATTATACCATTCTTCCTCTGTCATATCAATCCCGAGTTCTTTCTCCCACTTTTCTTTTATACATAGAGTTGAATTCCCCCTACTCTCCAACAGAGCTTGATATCCCCCTGCCTTTCTTCCCTTCATCAATCATTACCTTAATTACCCCCATTTTGTTTAGTGGTTTGATCCAGGTTTATTTCTTTTATATAATAATCTCTCACCTGTAAGTATCTAGAGTGGTCGCCCCTTTCCAGATCAACCGTATCTCTTAGATTTAGAAAGCTCTGCATTTCCCCTTTTCCCACCATCCTACATATCGCTGTGATGCCCCCTCGGGCCCATCGCTTAAAACCTGTATCTTCTTTTCCCGGCTGGAATTTATTATCATTTGTTATCCATCTCAAAATCTTTGTCTGTTTTCCTATTTTGTATCTCTTTATTACCGTGTTTAAAGTGAATTTTGTAATACTTTAATACACTTTTAAATTAGATAACTCCTTATGGAGGATTTGATCAATATAGTGAATATACTGATCTCCAGACGTGAGCAAAACTAATTAAATTGGTGGTTGTTGTTGGAGCTGCCTGCCTTCCTTACACATTGATATACATCCCGTCATAATGTTATTGAATCAAAAGTGATTTCACATGCACAAAGCTGATTATACATCCTGAAACTATCTGTGAAACCTGATGTAACTTTATTCTGTTTCTTCACCTCAGGCTGGATGCGTTTCAAGGACAAGTGCTTCATGTTCAAAGGGAAGACGGATGACATTAAGGCCAACTGGTCTTTCGCTCGCAGCTGGTGCAAAGAGCAGGGAGGAGATCTGGCTGTTATCGATGACCAGTACGAGAACGGTAAGCTGGACCTTTGAGGAGGAAACAGCTCCAGGTCTAAGGGACTGCTCTCTGTATTTATACTCTCTCCTCCAGACTTTGTTTCCAGCTACCTGAGGGACCTCAAGCTTCCCACGTGGATCGGCCTGTCGGATCTCTTGTTGGAGAATCAGTACGCCTGGAGTGATGGGGTCAGCCCGGTGCTGTACACCAATTGGAACGACAAGGAGCCCAACAACGCAGGAGGAGCGGTGAGGATCCGCTACAACACAAGTTATTTATAATCGGTGCAAAGCCAGTGGGATGCATTTTCAATCTTTGTAAGCAGGACTAAAACATCCTCTCATGTATATAGATAGATAGCTTGAAGCTTTCTTGTCCTTCTCAACAGGAACACTGTGTGGCGATTTCTCACAACCACCTGGTGACCGGCAGGTGGAACGATGACTCCTGTCACAGGGATCACAGCTTCGTCTGCTCCAGGAAGAAATGTCAGTCAACCCTCCCAATTTCCTTTTGTTTTGCTTGGATAAGATTTATTTGCTTATAGATACAGGAATTACATTTTTTTTTTTTAAATGCGGTTTTACAATCCGTGCACAAATTTTGAATTCAATTATTTATTTATTTTTATATTTTCTTTTAACCTTACTGTACTTTGTGGCATTTTATCTGCTGTGTCATTGCACAATATTTCTCTAGAGCACATATAATGAGGCTGTGGTAGTGAATAGTTAATTCACATGGATCTTACTGTACTTTAGGGCATTTTTATTTGATCCATTTAACATGCTACTGTAATATTCCTATAGGGAGAAATGTTCTATCATGCAGTGTATTGGCTTTATTTCGTTTTATTTAATAATACGGGTTGATATCCTGGACTGTTTTCAGTAGTGGATGAAAAACTTAGATCCTCCATTTAAATAAAAGTAACAATTATACAATATAACAATAAATGCTCCATTAGTCATACTACATGTTTCTTTGTAATTGCATTGGCCTTAATCATTCAGAATGGCAACATGTATGCCTATTAAGCTTTATGTGTGCACAGATTGCCACATAAACAGTTTTTCTATAATGTTACTCCAAAGGGTTTACGTAGAAAACATTTAGGAGCTAAAAATGTCAGTTCAGTCCTTAATCAAATACTTTTATGTACCTGCTTCCACATCAGCGAGCAGCATCAACCCGCCACCCCCGACCGAGGCCCCCTGCCCCACTGGCTACACCTCGTGGTATCTGAACTGCTACAGGCTGGTGGAGGAGCCGGCCACCTGGGATGCGGCTCAGGCGGCCTGCCGGGACGAGGGAGGGAACCTGGCCAGCATCGACATGAGCTACGACCAGGCCTTCGTGGCCGGGGCCGTCCTGCAGGGCCGAGCCGACGCCTGGATCGGACTCAGGCGCAAGGTGCTGACAGGGAGGAAACACACCATGTTGTTGCCTGAACTACCTGCAAATTAAAAACTCATTAAGGACCTACAAATGTGGTTTGATAACCATCTGTGTACAAATAAGAAATAAGTTATCTTAAACACATCCTTGAGTTTTTCACTCAACATGTTTTAGCTGGTGGAGCTAGTATTAACTTCTTCCAGGTTATTTAATCCTTTGGTTCCCAACTTTTTCTAATCTTAACTTTTTAGCCAACAGTGACTCATTTGGCCTTACAGGACGTTGAAGTTATTAAACAATATCTTCATTTGGTGTACCGACAATTTGGAAAATATCTATAACGAATTAGTCTGAGTAACTTGAAGCGTTAACTATTTAACCGGAGCTTATATTTCCTTGAATGCAGGACGACGGCTCCTACATGTGGACAGATGACTGGCCAGTTTTCTTCACTCAGTGGGGACCAGGAGAACCCAGCAATATAAAGGACGAGGGCTGCGTGAGCATGCATGCTTCTCGTGCGTTCCACGGGACCTGGAACGACACCAAGTGTGACCAAGCTAAACCCTACGTCTGCAAGATCTCCCCAGGTTTGTGACTCTTTTTTCCTACTTTTTTCCTCTAGTCTCTCTATCTGAAAACCGTCATTTAGTCTAAAACTTGTAGCCTTGATGATGTAACTTATATCTCCTCACAGTGAAACCGCCGCCGACCCCTGCCCCTGGTGATGGGAGGTGTCTGCCCTACTGGATACCGTATGGCCGCTACTGTTACTTTGTGTACAACCAGCAGCAGGGTTTCTCCTGGCCGGACTCCCTGCACTACTGCCAGGCCGCCAAGGCAGACCTGCTGTCGCTCCACAGCAGAGCGGAGGTGGAGTTCATCAGGAACCTCAATCACACCAAGTATCACAACATATGGATCGGCCTCACGAGGGACCGTAACTGTGAGTGTCGAAACCACACAAATGTGTCTTTCATACTACTTGAACCTGAGCTTTTATTACATGTGAGATATACAGATATACAGTATGTGCACTAACCCTTATGAAACCTTGCTTTTCTAGTTGGCTGGGGCTGGACGGATAAGACGTCTCTGGGCTTCCTAAACTGGGCTGCCGGTGAGCCCAATGCAGCCTTCCACCCTGGGGAGGTGGGAGAGGAGAACTGTGTGGAGATGTTCCAAGACGGAAACTGGAATGACAACAACTGCCTGCAAAAGAGAGGCTTTGCATGCCGCCATCGCCAATGTAAGGATTTGTGTTTTTACATTCTTTTTTTCGACATTTGGGTGGAATACTAAGGAGGCCCGGAAAGGCAAGTTCAAAACACTTGCCTTTCAAACCTGTTTTCTCTCTTGTGTTGATGATTTATGAACAAGTAAAAAAGTGATCCGTGAGTAAAATGAAAGCTCAGCTGGAAGAAAACATGAATGCTTTATTCCCATTTAGAACAAAGGTAGAGGTGCATATCAGCCTCTTGCGACCAACATTTGCATTTCACTGAAAAACATAATATTATCCTGTCAACAACAAAACAAAGAATGAAGGAACTTAAAGATTAGCCTGGCAAAACCTATTTTGTATAACCTGTCTTTATAAAACGGACAAGTCAAATCAAGCAATCTGATTGGTTCTTAGCCGTGATATACTGAGCGTATACCACGGGTAGAATTGTAAGTTACTTTTCACAACAAGTCAGTATCTCTCCGCGTCTGAGAAAAACAGTATACCGTTGGGCTGAAAAGCAAACTGCATGCAGTTTGCTTTTCATACTGGAACAAGAAAGCAGCGGAGAAGTAACGGGGCAGAAGCCCTCCTTTTTGACGCAGCGGTCCAGACATAGACATCAAACGGCAAAACATATTCAGTGTGCAGTTCCTTTGGCATTAGGGCAGGGGTATCTAGATACTTTCTAAGGTTTAACATAATTAATTGTGCTACTTTTAAAGCAAGCAACGATGTTTTCAAATCTGTAATCAAAGAGGTCCGCAAAAACGCTATCGACCAATCAGATTGCTTGATTTGACTTGTCAGTTTTATAAATATATTTAAGCAATAGCTCACGACAGGCCGTGGTATATGCTCATTATATCACAGCTAAGGGGCGTGGTTCGGCCCGACGCGAAGCGGAGGCCTGTCGTGAGCTATTGCTTAATTATATCGTAAACACAGCTGAGAAAACTATTTAACTGAGACTTAAAAAAAATATCAGATTTTATTTTCTTACTTGCCTCTTTTAGCCCCAAAAGAATCCAGAGGTGTGAAGACAGACTGTTAAAGCTTTCATTTGGGTTCTTAAAACATAGAGAAAGAAAATGTGGTAAATGAATACTTACTAAGATTATAATAAGCAACATATTAACAGCTGGTCTGTGTTTAACCATATTTTCAGACTATACAACAGATGATGGCGGGAATCCAGTTTTCCCCACTGATGGTCCAGGAGGCAACAGTAAGTGCAACAAAGTAGCAAACATTATTTTGTTAGTGTTGTTTTTAAATCATTTAGTGTACCTTCAACTGCTGTAACATCTGCTGTGTCTCTTTGTCCAGATGCAGGGGTTATAGTGGGCGCCGTTATTGGAGTCATTCTGTTCTGCAGCTTGATCGCTGGAGTGCTGTTCTATGTCTTCAGTGTGAGAGGGGTTAAACTGAGCGGCTTGAGTCTGCCAACAAGAACAACTGCTACCGTTGATGTGGTAAGTTGTTCATTATCTATGACCTTTTTTTCATACTTTATGACTTTTTTTCAAATTTTCCAACTTACTAAACTATCTACACACTATGACTTTTCTCAACCTTTTCGTCATACTATACTATTCCTTTTTTATTCGACATACTATGAATTTCTTTTTTCGACATACTAACTATAGCCTACTATTTTTGATTTTTGATGTTCAATGTTCCGACATATTATACAAAAACCTTTTTGCTTCATACTAAACTACGGCTTTTTTTTTTTCTTTTACATACTATGCTATGACCTATTTCCAAAAATGTTCGTTACATTATACTATTCATTTTTTCCCCCGACATACTATGAATTATTTTAGAATTTTCCGACATACTTTGCTGTGACTTTTCTTCGACAATTTCATTTCCTAACAGTGGCATCCCTAATATGATATTGTGTTATGTTTTTGTGAAAGTGTAAAAACTAAGTTGTCTTTCTTCGGTTGCAGCCTGCTTTTACCAACCCCAACTTCGGTGGAGAATCGGACACATAAAGCATCATTTATGTTTTGTACAGTTCATTGAAATTCCATGTTTTTGTAAAAAAATCATTGATAATGTCCCTTTTAAGTATAAAGAATGCAATTGGATTCACTTCATTTGTACAGTATATATATATATTGCAATATACTCATAAGATATTAAAACTTTGTTTTCCTATGTTGCACTTACATTTTCCGTGCTCAACTTTTGTTATGTCTACAATAATTCAGTCATTTTCCTGTTCATGAGTTATTTACTGACCTTTACAACCAAATTGTGTAATCTTGTTTTCTTTCTGAAAATAAGAGTAAGCAGTAATAAATTATAAGTTAACAAATGATTTCCAGTGTTTATTCATCCCTGCAAAAAAAAATGTTTTACATATTTTACAAAAAAGGGAAAAGCATCCTTCAAAACCTTTTCTGAACAATTTCTCAGTAAATAATTATTTGGACGAGAAGTGTAAACTGTTGCAGAGTAAATCATAAACAATGGAAGATGATGGAAGGAAAGCCACAGGTTGGAAAAGACATGAAAACATCTGAAATGCTTCTGTGCAGTGTCGACATCTGCAGTAAGAAACACTCAAGATCATTTCTCCTGCTGATGACATAAGGCCAAGGCACTAGTGACCTTGCTCCGTATTTTAAAAAAAATTCGCTACACGTTATGCAACAATGTAAATTCATGAACACTTTGTGATCCTTGTTTAGCCCTTTTTGATGTGTAATTGCACACAGACATACAAACTCAATTAACTGCAAAACGTTTCAAAATGTGTAAATCAAAAGCAATGTTTCTTTTACTGCATCACCATTACATACTGATTATTTTAGTATCCCTTTTAAATTGTCATAACAACAACACCACCTCAATAAAAATTTGAACCAACAAAACTCAAGCTTTATTTTTTTAGAATCAAAGTTACAATAAACTAGAGTAAAGACTAGCACAGTCCTGCCAGTCTTTGGGATCAAGTTGTTCTTATGTCCAATAACGCTCTGAAATTAACAACAAATACTCAACAAAGTGCATTCTGTAGTAAGCTATAGTTTGGCCTTTTATTCTACTCGCACACATTTAGTAAACATATTGAAACTCAACATTTGCTAATCAACAAACGTGTGGGAAACCGAGAAAAGCAGCTTCCTGGTGCAAAAACAAATAAAGGGAACACTACTGTAGTTTCATCTGTTGAACAATGTGGCAGTCCCACTATACTTGAAAGGTAACTCAAACTCGGCTAATATCAACCACTACTTCCAACACTAGAACTAAAAAAAAATGCAATATGTAAAACGATTGCCCCTTTTTTTGTTCTTGCAATGTTTACTGTACCTAATGCTTGTATAACTTACATTAGTGGGCACAAGTGCAATTCTTTTACCTGGGTGACAAGAATAAAATCGAGCCTGCTGACCTACTAGTCAGTAATTGTCATAATCAGCCTGAGAAAGATGGCAAACCACTTCTGATCCTGAGCCTTAGCCATCATAATACAAATCCTTATTATTCATGCTCAGATGTCTCTTTGTTTTGGACAGCACTCACGCTGTATTCATTCCTTTATTAAACTCATACTGTATTAATCCCCACTGATTTGTAGGGGAAATACAATGCAGAATTCATACTGATTCATTTTGAGAGAAATTCAATAACAATTGTGATACATTTAAATAATGATTTTAGTGCCTTATAGTGACATTCATCTTTAACATTAATAAAAGTTGTGATCATGAACATGATTTGTGTCAGGACTTGCACGAGGCTGGGGCTGCCACCAAACGGCAATTTTGGTTACATTCGATGTGCTCCCATCCAAATGTAGTTAAGGTCACAGCTGAATAAATCAATGATTCAAACACATGAACTGATGAAGAGGAACAGGAAGATACACCGTGGGTACGAGACATGAAGTGTGTGTATAACCACAGATGTAACATGTTCATAAAAGTGCCGTAGAGAAAGAGAGAAAACAATAAATAACAAGTGCATTGATCAGTGGTGTATTCTCAGGGACACACCACATGAGATGAGACAACGTCCATGTGAAGTAAAGAAGCCTGGCACAAGCCTGAGGGATAGTCCAGCTCAGAGTGTGACACACTGAGGCGAGGTGAGGTAAAGGTAGAGAGGGGCAGCACAAAGGGTTTGCAGGTACTCTTTGACGAGAGCAGGTGGATAGTCAGTTTACCTTTTGGCTGTCCAGCCTCAGCCAGTGGACGCCCTGTCTCGTGTAGCGCACCACAGAGCTCATACTGGAAGTTAGGCTCAATGCACCCATGACTGAGTCCAGCTCTGTCAGCAAACCTGAAACATACAGAGATATTCAAAACATCACAATTCATTAAGATGCAGTTACAGATTTTTTTCCAGGAGTAAAATGTGTTTTTATAGAATATGAAAAATAAGTCATAATATAGCATATTGAAAATGCTGGAAAACAAAAAAGTCCAAATTGAAAAATGTTGTTTAAAAAAGGTGTTAGTATAGCATCTTAAAAATATAATGAAAAGCATTCATAACATAGAATGTAGAAAATATCCCAATAAAGTCAAAATATCAAGAAGTAGTATAGCATGTTGAAACGTTTGAAAAAAGATCACAATGTATTTTGTTAAAAAATATGGAAAAAGTCATACTTTATGCTTTCATGTTTCCAGTCTGTTTTTCGTATATTCTTACCGCTGCCTTTCTGCGACAGTTCCTCCGCCTGGTCCCAGATGTCATGAGCGCTTAAAACTAATGTAGTGATGTTGACGTAGGTTAATGCCACTTGTCCAATGGCCTGAGGAACCGTCACAGTGCTGCCCACAGGGTCCACACCCGACCCGCTGTGGCCGGAGCCGGGACCAAAGCTGCTGGACGTGTTGGCTGGAGAAGGCATGTTGGGCATGTAGGACGGGGTGTGTGTGACTCTGAAACAACACCAGTAAAAATATGTGAACTTTTGATTACATATTACAGCTTGGTGCAATACACCTAAAAAGAGAAAGTACCATCCAAAGTAGATGACTTACTTTGGTGTTAAAACAGGAGGATCGCGAGTTGTTGAGTTCTGAAATGTCCAAATTTAGAGGGCAAATGTACAACTATAATTACATAGCGACTACTTTTCCAACTCTGTACAAACATGGAATAACATTTTCTTTTATTTAGATATGACCTAATCAAATTGCAAAACAATTACAATGGCATAAGAAATGAATATGTAATACTTACACTGAAGTGGTCGGTGAGGGTCTTCGAATACTTGAGGGCAATTTTGTGTTTGTGGCGAAACATTGCCATCTGCAAGAGGGACTGGCACTTCAAACTGCAAGACACAATTCAATGTTACTAAATTGTTTATCATTTGCATGATTCATTATTGCATATAAAGTTATTGTAAAGACAAACAATACAATGACGTTTTTATATTTTACGATTACAATTACTTCTTAATGCCTGACTTATGACTTTATTATACATTCTTGTGAATTTACAGCTTTTTTATGATACTGTATGGCTTTCTACGACTTCATTACATTTATGACAGACTTTAATATAACTACAAATATGTCATATTTAGACAAGAATAGATGGTTTTAAACAGAAATGAAGCTAAAGAGGAGAAACATTTAACCAGTTCTGTTGTGTAGCTTTCGCCCCGACATGTTGTGAAGCAGCTATTCAACAGCACAAAAGGTATAATCTAAAACTCACCATAAAGCAAAAAAGTCTTTTTCTGCAGCAGTAGCAGAGGCATCCACTGAGTTTCTAAGTTTCAGTACAAACCTGTAAAAATGAAGCATATAAGGGTTTGTCTATTGGATGGATGAAAGTTATCAAAAGTGCAAACAGTAATGATTAATGTTATCGTACTTGAGCAGTTCCACTGTTTCTGCAAACATAGTGTAGGAAGACGTTGAAATGTGTGGATCTTTCTCCATAGCAATACCACTTTCGACAAAGAACATGGCCGCATCCAGGTAGTTAAAAGCTTTGATCAGCTTATCTGACTGCAGAGATAGACACATACAACAGTTTGGTTATATGTTTCTAGTATCATCTGGTAGAAATGTGCAGTAATACGAGTTAATAACCTCGTAAAAAAAAACACAAATAATTTACCTCTACATCTGCTTTGTGCTTCAGTTTTTTGGCCTCTTTTATGTAATGCTTCACTGGATACTGCCTGTAGGTGAACAAAGCTTTATCAACAAACCACACTAAACACCTCAAAAACAATACAAGTTTTATCATTATGAATTGCTAATACTGTCGCAACAATTTCCTTCAAAACAAGAATTATACATTTAGTTTAACTCAAAAACATGTTAACAAATAAAACTCCAGTAATACCTTTTGAGAAAATGTGGGATTGAATTAACCCAGATATTTCGATAGAAATTGAAGACATAAATTTTTTTTTTGGAGATTGTCCAGACAAATGAAAAACTGTAGTTTAGAACAACTTGGCAGCTCCACAGAAATCATTGTTTACCTCCCCTCAACTCTGAGCAAGGGCCGTCTGCTCAAAGCTCCCCTGGGGGTCTGTGAAGATGATGGGACAGCAGGGGTGCTCTTTTGGGGCTTCTGCTAGGATTGAAGGGCAGATGAATGGAAACAAATTGAGAGCATTTTTCACTGGTTACAATCCCTAAAACCATGAGATCGTTCAGAGGCTTGCCTTGGGGGGGGGGGGAAAGCTAAACACAAAAGATTGGTGCTTATATCCCGTTACCTTTTCAAAGTGTGGTTTTTCGGCATGCTTTCCGCCGCTCTTCTTGTGCTTCTGGGAGTCCTTGCTCTTTGCTGCCTCCTTGCTGGACTCCTGGGGCTTCCCAGAACTGCGTTTGTTCACCTTTGGGACTTTAGCAGGGTCTTTAGCAGGGTCTTTGGGTGTCAGAGGCTGCTGCATAGGAACAGTTTTTTTCTCCACCTTTTTCTTTCGCTCCCCGTCTGCTTTTGACTTGCTGGAACATCTGTAAGAATAGAGAGCTTGTGTTATAAGACACACGTGACGTTATCTCCGTTCAAGAAACATACAAAAGTAAGGGATGCCTCTGGACCTACTCTAGTTTGACAGAAGCATGACTTGTTGATGAGGTATTCTTGTTTTCCAGCTTCTGTTTCTTCCTGGGATGAGTTGAATTGTCTACCTCGACCTTGAATACAACAAATCACACATTCAAATACATTTAAACATTTTTTACATGAATGCTAACTAGAACAGAATGGGACCCACATATTTCTCACATTTTGAGATATACTCTTTTTGCTGCTTTCGATGACTTTGTGTGGTGTAGAAGCATCACCACCCCCTGCATGCTGCTCTACGACCAGTGCTGATCTCTTTGCATTGTTGGGTAACTCCTGGTGGATGTTGCAGGTCCAGGGAACTCTTGAGAGCAGACTTAGATCTATTTTCACAAGCAGGGAGCTAAAAGGCTTCTGGGGTTCCAGAGAACTCTTGATCGTGTGCCCAGTTTTCTCTGAGTGTCTTTTGCTTGTCTTGTGAAGAACCTTGGATCCCTTTGGGCAGAGGGTCTCCAACATTGGTTTGCTACAACTGACTCTAAGTGGCGGGGCGGGGGTCAGCTGGTCAGCCTTTGCAGGACTTTGTGTTGGGCAGGAGCAAGGGTTAGGATATCGAACACCACAAGATGGACAATGAACACACAGTACCACAGTGACTTCAGGATCTGATCCCGTCTTCCGCTTGTCAAGTGACGTGTGTTTAGAAGTCCTCTTAGCGTCTCTTTTAGTCTCGCTGTTGTTCTTGCTTTTCTTGCTGTGGCCTACTTTCGTCTTAACCTTGGGTCTATCTGTAAAACAGGGGTCTTTGCTTCGCGTATCGACCGCTTCCTCACACTTCACGTTGATAGTTGCTTTAGTGTTTACTGGTTTTGAGGAGTGTGTGTTGCATAAAAGTGTCCTGGAGATGTTCAAATGAGCAGAGGGGGATTTGTGGCCACTTTGATGGTTATAGTTGTCCTGAGGGCTTTCACTGTGATGCTGGGTCAACTCTTTCTGGTTAGAAGAAGAAGGTTTGGACTCTCTGTAGGGGTCGACCACCTCTGCACTGAGTGGGTGCTTGGAGCTTTGAGTGGGCGGTGGCCGCTTGTGAGCGGGGCTTTCATAGGGATGTGAACAGCTTTGACCTTCGGCGCTCGAGTTCTGCTGGCTGGACCTGGACTGGATCCAGTTCCCGAGCTGCCAATCACCATGGGTCACTGCTAGAGGTTCAGGCTAAAAAATAAAAAATAAACAAACAATGCGATTAAAAAAAAAAAGAGAGATAGAGCTTACAGTTCAGAGAATGCATGTTTAACAGTTTCCCCTGCCATTTATTGAAATAAACAAACAAAAATATCAGCAACGCTCTATGTAATTGGTTGTTACATTTTAAATGACTTGCGGTATTACTCTGATAATTACATAATGAAAAACTAAAGTATCAGTGATTTCACACAGAGGCGTTTAACTGCCTTCTCTGTTTTGTAGATAAATGTGAGAGTTTTTAAATGTGTGTATGCAGGCAGAAATGCATGCCAAAATGTAACTGTGGGTGTTCCGTGGGGAGATGCAGTGTATCAATCCAAGTAAATGTGGCAAGCAGCAAATTACCTCGGTTTTAACAGAGATGCTCACAGGGGGTGGAGGCGGCTCCTCGATGGTGCTTTCACTTTCCGACTCTGATCTTGAGCTACACTCTGAGTCACTGGAGCTGGCCGGCTCTACCCCTCGGGAATGTGCTGCTTCAAGTGATCTACAGCACCCACACAGGACACAACAATAACAACATCACTTTTCCAGCTTCTCAGATCTGGGACTGTTCTTTGTCATTTACAACAGTAATATTCTGGCGGTTTTGTCAATTTATTAAATAAAACAAGCCATTTGAATAATTTCCCTTGGGCTGAGGGAATTACAAGAGCAATATTCATTATTTCCTATAAAATGTATATAAATAGACTTACTGGCTACTTTATTATTAGGTACACCTGCTCGTTAACGCAAATACCTAATCAGCCAATCACATGGCAGCAACTCAATGCATGTAGACATGTATAATGTCTTTATATAGCGCTTTTCCTGGTGCTCAAATCGCTTATGCTCAAGACGACCTGGTGAAGTTCAAACACAGCATCAGGATGGGGAAGAAAGGTGATTTAAGTGACTTTGAACGTGGCATGGTTGTTGGTGCCAGACGTCCCTGGTCTGAGTGTCTCAGAAACTGCTGACCTACTGGGATCTCACGCACAACCATCTCTAGGGCTTACAGAGAATGGGTCGTAAAAGATACAAATATCCAGTGAGCGGCAGCCAGAGGTCAGAGGAGAATGGCCAGAACGGTTCAAGATGATAGAAAGGCAACAGTAACTCAAACCACTAGTTACAACCAAGGTATGCAGAAGACCCTCTCTGAACGCACAACACGTGGAATCTTGAAGCAGATGGACTACAGCAGCAGAAGACCCCACCGGGGGCCACTCCTGTCAGCTAGGAACAGGAAACTGAGGCTACAATTTGCACGGGCTCAACAAAATTGGAAAAATGTTGCCTGGTCTGATGAGACTCGAATTCTGCTGCGACATTTGGACGGTAGGGTCAGAAGCATGGATCTATCAGGTTCAGACTGGTGGTGGTGGTGTATGGGGGATATTTTCTTGGCATACTTTAGGCCCTTAGTACCAATTGAGCATGGTTTAAACGCCACAGCCTGAGTATAGTGGCTGACCATGTCCAACCCTTTATGACCACATTGTTCCCATCTTCTGATGGCTACACCCAGCAGGATAACACGCCATGTCACAAAGCTCAAATGATCTCCAACTGGTTTCTTGAACATGACAACGAGTTACTGAACTCAAATGGCCTCAACAGTCACCAGATCTCAATCCAATAGAGCATCTTTGGGATTTTGTGGAACGAGAGTTTTGCATCGCGGATGTGCAGCAGACAAATCTGCCGCAACTGCGTGATGCCAACATGTCAATATGGAACACAGTCTCTGAGGAATGTTTCCAGCACCTTGTTGAGTCTATGCCACGAAGAATTAAGGCAGTTCTGAAGTCAAAAATTGATCCAACCCGGCACTAGCAGGGTGTACCTAATAAAGTGGCCGGTGAGTGTAGATACAACATTTGATTATTGATAAAATATTTAAACTGATGATTGATGCAGATGTATTGATTAGGAAATAATGATTAGTTGCTCCATTAATGAAAAAACTTGGAAGTTGTCTAAATGGCTGAATTAACAAACTGCCAAAAGCCTAATTGTCACTTACGATGATGAGCTCTGCTGGATGAGCTGGGATGGATTTGCTGGAGGGGACTTGTAGTTTTCTGGAAGAAAATAGGGGAATTACATGTCATGAAAAACTTTGAAATGTTTATAGTATTCAATTCACACAAATTATTAAAACAGACTCTTTATCTAAAGGCTGTATGTACAGCAGATGTTTCAAAGCAACTGTCTTTTACCCACATCCTTTACAGGCAAAACACTAACCCTGGTCTGCATGCTTGTTTGGGATGTTCTATGATATAGTACCAACAGGTATATTAATGATCATGTGTATCCTGGTTTTGTGCCTTGATTTTTGATTGCCTTTCACTTAATGACTCACTTTGTACTGGACATGAAGAGAGACTCGCTGCTTCCTGTGAAGACAATGAAACAAACGCACGCAAGGGTCACACATTGGCTTTATTTAAGTTTGCACATGGTTATCTTCATGTACACTTAATTAATCAATTGTGTAATAATTGTTACTGTATATGCAAACAGATCTTTAATTACCAGGACTTAAGGCCTTCAAAAAATCATCAATCATCCTCAACTTTTAAAGTCTTACCTTGGCTGGGAACGGAGACTTGGAGGGTTCTACTGAGCTCGGTGAGTGTATGGCTGTCAGGAGAGGAGGCCATGAGTGGGTCATTTCCTGTATGGTGGGATAAAAAGAATGTTATATGCAAGGAGCCTGAAGACGGCCCAACTACAACACAGGCATCACTCTTCATAAAATAAACATTATAGCAAGCAGGTGTAGCAACTGTAAATGAGAGTTGTAAAAGCTGGACTTACCCTCAAGATTTCTTCGACACATTGAACCTCATCTGTCCTGGTCTGTAGAAAATAAATGAATAAATGATCTATCCAAAACAGTGAATAAACCTTTATGCAATTATAACATGACGGACATAGAAAATGGTAAAGGGCTAATATTTCCAAGAGCAAACCTTTTAATGGTATTTCACAGGTCAAATAACATACAACATAAAACCCCCTTCAGATTGTTTACTTCTTGCATGGGTTTGATGCAACTATATCTCACCAGAATAGAGATATGGAGCCCTACTTGGGAATTGGCCAGCTGTTCTTCATCTTCAAGCCTGCATTATGTCAAATAATCTCTAGGTATACTGTAATTTGGGGGGAATTGAAAACACTGAAAACATTAAATACAACCATACCACATTAAAATCAAAGTGAAGAGATATATGCATTTCAGTGTTGTCCAGCAGAGAGCAGTAGAGACCTGCAGAAGCACTCACATTCGTTTTCATGAAGAGATGCAGTGGAGAGTTTGGTTTTAAAATGAAGCCATTTAAAATTACAAAATAAGAGCAATATCAAGGTTCCACCGTTTTGGGGCAACAATTGAATTTTGACATTCACATGAAGACCATATTTATTATAAAATACAAAAATATATGTAATTGTTATTTGACCATTGGTTGTTCCATTTAAGAAAGCTAGTTTAAGGGTTTATTTTTAAACTAGCTTTAGTTTCACACCAGAAGGTTTACACTTGTGCGAGAATTTAAAAAAATGGCGTGCACTGGGACGTTGGTTCTCTGACCCATTAAACCTGTGTATTGACTTGTTTAAGGAAAAACACATAGTTGAAAGCACATTACTAGTTTGGAGGCTAGAGACATTTGTGATTGTACTTTATATCCAAAGTGTTTTATACATGGCAAACTGCAGATGTGGATCCTAATTTAGGAGCAAAGGTTTAGTAGGAATATAAATAATTGCCTGTATAACCTGCAATGGATTAGTCAGAGTAGCGAGAATAGACGCATATTTAGCACTGCTGTGCTGCTGCAGGACTGTAGGGGGAGCTGTGTCGTGCTGCAGGTGCAACGCCTGTGTGTGTCTATTTATAAATAGAGAGGCAAAGTCCCTCCCTTTCCGGGGGACCTCCATGGGACCTTATTTCGGAAAAAGTATGTATTGAAGTCAATGGGGAGAGAAAGATCATCTTTCGATCCCGTTTGAATTGTGCCACGAATTACACATATGATGTTTGTCAATTTAAAAGATAATTTTGCAAGTCAAAATTAAATAGAAGTGTCCTAAAACTGTGAAGTAACCCTTTTTTTTGTGTGAAACCGCTCAATGAACTACATCTCCCATCTCGCACCACACACCAAGACGGCCGTCACGTTGGCACATTTCACTTCTTTCTTTCAGAATGAGGTGGCAAGTATTAAAAGAGGTGAAAAGTATTAAAAAAGAGGTGAAAATCCTTATAAGTCTGGGCATCTTGAGAGCACAAAAGGGGAGTTAGTCGGTTCAGTAAGAGCCAGCATGCGGGAACGGGATTTGTAGTCTTTCTAGTTGCGTATTGTTCATAGTATTATATTTCAACAGTTTTACGACAAACTGTGACTTTTCTGACGTGGAAATAATTTTTTAAGATTAACAAACATCATATGTGTAATTTGTGGCACAATTCAAACGGGATCGAAAGATAATCTTTCTCTCCCCATTGACTTCAATACATGATTTTTCCGAAATAAGGTCCCATGGGTCGGAAGTAGATGGGCGGGACTTCGCCTCTATAGAATTGACCTGGTGTTCAGCCAAATTCTCCCAAACAAATCAAGCCTTAGAACTTAAGGTGCCTGAAATTTTAAATCAAGAATATATGTTTTTTAACTGACTAACCCTAACCCTATGTTCCAGATGACACAATCCTCTCATTCCACAGTACATTCATAGCCCAGACAACAGTGCTGGGAAATAATAAGTAGGACTTCCCTTGTTCCATCACTCCCCACATTCACCAATCACCGGACCACCAAACCAGAGATTCAGTGTCAGTGACATCTCAAGACAATTTTATATTCCAAATATACCAAGTATCCTGCTGTCTTTACTATCCTACTACTATAACACTCCTTGTTGTTAACCACCAACTATGTGCAATATATATATATATATATATATGCTGTTAATAACTGCAATATATACCTGGCTGCTAAATCCTCAGAACAGGATGTGTTTTTTGTAAATTGTGGTTTTTTATACTTTAATTTTCTTTTTGTGTGCATGCTACTTAACATTAAGCTGTCTTTGGCTCTTTTCTGCTGTAACAATGTACATTTCCCCTTTGTGGGACTAATAATTCAGATTCTTGTATTTAATAGGAACAACCAGGTTCTATAGAAAAACCAAATTCTTTGGATTGAAGGAATCCAGTCCTGCAAACTCATGATTTATTTTCTTTAAAAGCGGTCTTTAAAGAAAACACACAATTTCCTGAAGCACATGGCCGTAGTTGGTTTAAATTACAGTCTGACAGACTGAGGCCAGTTGATGGACGCTGCTATCCTGGAAATGGTGTCAGGATTTTAGCTATGACACTATTACTAATGATATTAAAGGAATACTTTAACATTTTTGTAAACACACTTATTCTATTTCTTTCCGAGCATTAGATAAAATCAATACCACCTGAAAGCTTTTCACCAATTTAAACCTGGTTAGAATTAAGACTAAAAACAGGGGAAATACAGCTAGCTTGGTTTTGTCTAAAGGTAACAGAATCCATCTACCAGCACCTCAAAAGCTCAAAGGGCTGTAAAAGCAGAACTATTTTTAGACAAGCTAGCCGTTACCTCCTGTTTTCTTTCTTCATGCTAAAATGAGCTAAACAGCCATTATACAGATAATATCATGTCTAATAACAGTACAGCAAACTAAGAGAATATATTTACCTCCAAAAATGGTGGCAGCAACTTGGTTTTGCCCAGCGCAGATTTGTTGATTATCTCCGGTAGAGGTACATATGGCTCTGGTGAAAGCTTCAGCCTAGGTGACTCGCTGACCACATGGTCCTGACCATCCATGGGCCGCACATACGCTGTGGGTTTCTGGGTCATGACTACGCTGGGCGGCTTCAACGACAGGAGTGAAGGGAAGGTCTGGGAAGGTAGTGCGTTACCTTTGTTTGCTTGAGGCAGAGATGAATCTTTGGGGGACTGTTTCAGGTCAAATGTGGAAACATCCATGGCGTTGTCAGACTCAGGGTGGTGATCTGTGGAACCTTGAAGTCTATCAAAGGTGTCCCTAGTGTCCGTGTCATAGTTATCATGGTCAATGGAATGTGGGAAGGGTGGCCGCTTGGCATCAGGAGACTGATAAGACATTTCCTGGGGAAGGCTGACACACTCCCTGAGACCTGAGTGGGCTTCACTCTTCTTTTGTTGCTGTGCTGAGAGGCCGAGCTGACTGTGGTTTAAGGACCTATTCGAGAAAGTGGATGAATGTCCATGCTGGTTAGGAGGAGAAGGGGCAGTGGACGTCCTCATGGGCTGAGAGGAGTAACCGTTACAAGAGGGGGCTTTCTGACTTGGGATGGACGTGTGGACTTGGTTAAGGAATGGAGGCTTGGCTGGTTTATCTGTGTTTGGCTGAGCCTGATCTGACTGTGAGAAGGTTACATAAGTAGGAATGGGTAAAGGCTCAATGGCTAAGGGACAGGGATTATTCACATCTTCAAAACTACCCAGCATCCTCTGGATTCGATTGGAAAGAGTATCCCCTTTGTTTGTCTGCGTAAAGAAAGGGTAAACACTTTGTTAGAAGAAATATATCGGTAGCAATATGTAGAATTTGGTTAATTAAGACAAACAGTAGGTGGAACAAACTTGCTTTTGTTTCAATATCATTTGCCATTTATTTATTTGTTCCAAATAATGTGTACGTCAAATTTAAGAATATCTCTCTTGACACTCTTCACACATTGGACTTAAAATGCAAAGGTTATGGTATTGTCTTTGACAGCTTTTTTTTGTAAAGTAAACATAATTGTATAGCACACTACATACACAACAACAAAAAACACTAGAAGGTGAAAGGTTTTATGTAAATTTTAAGCCAACAATACAGCACACATACAGAAAAGTATCAATTTCCCTCTGATAATGAATAGAGTCATTTTGATCCTGAAACTGTTGCTTTTGAAAGAAGTGAAAAATAATAATCTTTGTATCAATAACATGAACAGTAGAAACCCAGTGTGATCATTAGAGCAGGCAAGTCCTGTAGTGTGGGTCTTTACCTTGTATGGTTCCCTAAAGAGTGGCACATTCTCAGGGTTGGGTTCTTTGGCTGGGCTTGTTTCTTGGTTCCTCTGTTCCCGCGCTCGGAGGCGAAGACGGTTCCTTTCTTCATTGTATATGCTGTAGAACATTCAAAAGAAAGAAAGATATTAAGTCAGGATTGCATGTACAAGTGCATTATTCTAACACTAAATGTGATGACCCAGTTCAAAGATGCAGTACGTGCCTTGCTGACCAAAAATGTAATTGGTGACCAGTGACCACTAATAATTCCAACCAATCTTATAACACAGCCATATTTGTTTAGGCTATCTTTGATTTTATCAAATAAACCACAAAGCATTGACTCACTCCGGCTGATTCGTATGATGAAAAAAGGTTTTGGTTAACGACACGAGAACATTTGAAAGAATAACAATTGATGACATCTATTCACAGCCTTATGTACCCAAGTGGCAGAGAAGCAGGGTCTCATGGGAGAACTCAGTGCCCATCATATCACCAGAAACGTCAGTGCAATTAGACTTACAGACACCATGAGGAGTCCCCACACATCTGTTCCTTTTAGTCCCTAAAGATGACATGCAGCCCATGCAGACATCACATGGATATGACTAGTCCAAATATAAGGCCATGGGTAAAAATAAGTTGTTCATTATAGTAAATGATATTCAGAAACAACAAGGGGCCTCATAGGGTCAAGACCTGTTTAACACATTCAAAAATACTGAAGTAAATTGAATGTACATTTGGAACTAGTAATTTTCCCAAAACAGTGTTTATCATCCTCACTCACAGCAACCCCAATGGGATGCTTCCATGGCAACAAGTGGAGCACAGCTTCGGGTTTAAGCCAAACAGATGAGCACTTACTCATTAATGGAGCAGAGAGACTGGCCAAAATACAAGAACAGCACCAACTGCCCAGTCACAGTACCACCCAGGGGTAAACCAACACATGGTGCCTGCCGGTATTACGTTACACACTAGTGATCCAAAACAAACATGAAAAATGTTGTTGAAGATCTAACACAGAGAAGCAAACAACTCACAGAATAAATTAGAATAAACTCCTGCAAGGGATAGCAATGCTGGGGTTAGTGTTTAATAAGGGTGAAACATAAACTGTGCAGAAGTAGCCCCTCCCCCCCGCCACACAGGTATAATCTTAATCTCTGTTTACACGTGCACATATTACACCAGGCTTCAACAGCACACAGGTAGACTGCATGTCTGTTTAATGATCATCAATTTAGTTTTCACTACTTTGTGATTAAATTAAATTATGGCATTGTGAGTAGTTGTATTGTTTGAACAGGAATTGTATTTCCTATTTAAACAATATGGTTTGAACAAAACAATATATTGTTTAAGTCAGGAAGGCCCATCATTCAGATTTGGAGAAACTCGCAACACAGAACTTAAAGCAACGAGACAAAAGCCAAGAAACCTGAAGACTAAAATCAGAACTGCACACCTAAACAACCACCAAAGGTAACCCCACTTCACAATATGACTAGTCAATCCAGTCGTCCTGTTAAACGTCTGACATGTGAAAACAGTAGCACATTTAGGAAGTTATGAGAGCTGCTACAGGGGGTGACCAAAGTTAAGTTTCTGCTAGTGGTATTAAGTCAAGTTTTAATTCATATGGAGAGCTTCAGACATCTGCAAATATGCATAACATTCACTCATGTTGATATTGTTGCACAAAGTGGATATGTACCACTTTATGGTTGCAACCAAGAATTACTTTTATCATGGATCAAATCAGAAGATTATTTTAATAGATCAATAATTGTGCGGCCTATACAACGTCAGAAAATAATAAAGAACGTCCATCCCAGTCTCCAGAGAACAAAGTTTATTTCTTTGTTTTGAATATAATAGCAGGACATGTTGAAGCACCTGAATAGCATTCTGCAATAATAAATATGTTAAGATAAATTAAAAAGTTGGATGTTGTTTGTCATTTAATTGAGTTAATAGTTGAAGCCACATGATTATAGGAGAAAATAAATCATCATGTTAGGCATCATTGTGCCTCAAATTTAATATATTCTGCTCAGATTATGATTTAGTGGTTGAGTTGAGCATCATCTCTGTCCTCTATTTTTAGGAAAATAGCTTTCTGTTGTTATCCAACTTTTAAACCAAAGTTCCAAGTTGGTCAAAACACGGCAGCTAAGAATTCACTGAGGATCACTTGTAAGAATGCTTTATAAATTAAACATGTGGCTGTTCGTTTAAAAAGAACAGCTTGTATACACACAGCAGTCCCTTTAACCAGCTGGTAGAAATCACACCAGCCTGCTTTTTCCAGCTGATTCCACCTCTTCCTCGTACTGCTTACCAAAGCCAAAATCCTCTATGTTGGTTTACCATTAACAACAACAAAACACCCCTTTAATTCTGATACCTTTGCAGAGTTACAAACTTAAAGTTTACTTTGCTCAAGTGCGCTGCTAGTTATCAGACTAACCGTATCTAGCTAATTAAGGTTAGTTACCCGGTCAGGCTGAAGAGCTAGCGCCCTGCTGTTAGCAGCTAGCTGTGTCTGCCTACCTCGGCTGAGATGCCATGGTGCGCCTCTCTCAACAACCAAAGTTGGTTGTCATGCGTTTCTGACAGTCTTCGCCAAGCTGTTCTTCTCACTTGGTCACATTTTTCTTGTTTTACCGCTGAAGAATTTGTTATTTTAAAGGGCTGTCAGGCGGCCGTTGGTTGATAGTTGCTGCTAACCGTCCGTGTTTGGGTCGTCCACTCTCTCTCTTTCTCCGTCTACTGGATTGTTCTACTCTATTCAGCCAGCCGGGGGCCAAGCTCAGTTTTATTCACTCAATGCACTTCAAGCTTGTCACAAAAAGCGTCTAAAGCAGTCGTGTTGCTATTCTATTAGTAAATACAACAAATTTGTTCGGTAAGAACTTTATTATTTAGCGTTTTTTCCTAAACACGACAGTTTGTCCAAACTTTACACTGTTACCCCTGCGTGACAGACATGGTACAGTCATCTGTGTTTGGTTATGTTTTTTTACAACAGAGTCCTGGTTAAAAGTTTTAATAGCCGATTTTTAGGTTCCTCCCGTTTTTTAAATGTTATTAATTGTTCGTGACTGTTGACAGATGGTGAAAAAATAAGTATCTGACTTTAAAATAAGAAGAAAGGATAGGTAAAGTTTCACACAGAAGGCAAAAAAACAGAGAATTGTGTCTCAAAAGGTGCAGTAAAGGGTAGCATACTTATTTGTAACCATTTGTTTCCTGCTTTAAAATGTTGAAATATTGTTCTATGTAATTTGGTAAGATGTTACAATATATTGGTTGATACAATGATGTTATTCCACTGATCAGAAAGGTGTTCTGTACTGCATCTCCCTTGTCATAATAATATAGCCTACTAACATAAATAATTGGCTCTTGGTTTATTTGCCCTCTAATAACCGAATCAAATGTAAACATGAATGAATTGAATTCAAGGAACATCTCACTCTTTTGTGATTGCTTTTTGATGCAATACCTTACCTTGTTCCCAGCTAAAAAGTAGGACCTCGGAATCAAGCACCTGCCCAATCTCCTGAAGCAGATCATAAAGTCTTCTGACTCACCATGCCACCTTGGTGCAAGTTCTGGTGAGTGGGTTCAGATTTGATGACACAGAGCTCAAATACTGCCAGTGGTTGTGATGTCTCTTGTAGGTTTTATAGCTTAGCCTGTAGACAATAAAGCAGACAAATCAGTTTACACATTTAAACCAGACATGTAAGACAAACATGCTGATTAGATTTGTCACAAAAGAATCAAGCAGCCTCTGTCTGTGTGTTCCTGTTGTTAGAGCTTTGACACCAGCACGTGTATGATTTAATGCAGGCTTAAAGCACACGCTGTGCTGAAAGGCCTGTTATTGGACACTCACCCCGGCTGGTTATGTTATGCTGCTACTGGCCGACTTCCAGCAGAGCACATCGAGATCATCTTGCTTCATTTAGTGGAGGCTCGGGACAGCTGAGAGGACCATGTCACTTGCCCAAAAAAAAGATGTAACTGCTGGGGCCTAATGATTATGACATGCAGTATGTAATACAATAGAATACATTAAGGATATGTTCCTCTTGAGCTTGTTTCTATGCACACTAGATACTAGGGTGTGCTGTTATAGACCCCGGACCATTTATCAGTCCCTAAAGAATGTTTTAATTATGTATTTATTTTGTTAATTCATATTTTTGGGAATATTCATTTTTGTATGTATTTATTTAATCACCTATAGTTTAAGTTGTATACCTATTAACAATATCATGGGTGAGTAAGATATACAGTATATCAGTCCAATGTGTGTTCAAAGTAAAACACTTTAATATATTCAAAAGAAACATGACCTTGTTGATCTTTTGCACACACACATACACACAAACGATACTGCACAGTCACAAGTGTGCAGGACTGAAGTTTGAGACTTTTAGTAGTTTAAATGATAACCAGTAGGTGGTAGTAGTTTCCTGTAAATAGAATAGTGGTTCCAAACCTCTTTCCCCTTTCTACCATTGAGTTAAATTATGACTGTACAATTAACCAAATATATCTGCAGGAAGATTGTGTAAAACAAGGGATTTAGATACATTTGGAACAGAAAGAGCTGCAATTTTTTTTTTTTTTATGAACTCCTAAACTATACATTTGTCTGAATGATGTCTACTGTATAAATATATGTTTAACATTTTAACTGATATAACTAATATGGTTATTTTATGACACATTTCGTTGCTTTCCTCCCTAATGCTTGGCGATTTTCCTAGGTTATTCTAACCGCATACCTTTCTAAAGCAGGACAGGGTGTTTGGCAGGGAAGGAGGGTATTCAGTTCCTCACTCTGCCCTCAACCTGTTAGACTTACAAAGAAAGTGTATATCATAAATAATAATCCAAACTTAGAAACTAGAACAAAATAACCGACATTTGAATAAAAAGCTCTTTTTTTTTGGAAAATGGATGAACATTACATTACCAGAGCAGCACATTCTCACATAAAAGTACAACAATATAACACTAGTCCAATCTAATTTATTTGCATTTTTGTATACTTACTGATATTCTGTTTTGCAATTTAATGTAATAGTAATTGAGATTTCAAAAGCAGGTTCTTGTTTAGCAAAAATGTACATTTATATCATTGAATGAATCTCAA
>NW_011356222.1:0-3083 GCF_000735185.1 Notothenia coriiceps
TTGAACACAAATACCTGTACTTTCTACTTCTTACATGTTGAACACAAATACCTGTACTTTCTACTTCTTACATTTTCCAAACAGGCTGGTTCCTTTAGTTTGAATGTGTGTTTGGTGGCGTGATCATTATTATTTAGTAGGGATGCACCGAATATTCGGCCACCGAAAATTATCGGCCGAAAATGGTTAAAAAGGCCCTTTCGGCCGAAGCCGCGAGCATGTTCGCGCGCCGTGCTTGACGCCGCGTTTTGATTATGTCATTACAACAACACGTTAGGTTACCAGACTTATAGGTGCATTTGTTGTTGTTGAAGGCCTGGCTGTTACAGTCTTTATTTACACTACTTTGTTGTAGGCCTACTGGCCTAGATGTTTATGCAGTTTTAAAGCACCTTGGCTTTGTTCTGAATGCACTTTGTTGTAGTTATCCTACAGAGAAAAGAAAATGCACTTGACTTGGAATTAATGTACTGTATGCATTCAAAAGTGCTGAATAAATGTTTTATGGACCCATAATAGTGATTATTATTTAAGTTAAGTGTTGCCATAATCATGTATTTTTCCATAATCATGTGGCTGAACAACATTGGTAAAAAATGTATACATTATATACGTATATATATATATATATTTCTATTAATCATTTTCGGCCTTTCGGCATTCAGTTTTCGGCCAACTGTTTCCTATTTTCGGTATCGGTTTCGGCCAAGAATTTACCATTCGGCGCACCCCTAGTCATTTGTATTCATGTACCTTTTTTTTTCATGTTTTATTCTCTTTGCTTTTTAATGACTGTTTTGAAATGCCATTTTATAATGTGTTTCCACTGCACTATTTTTTCATTTTTGTAAAGCAATTTGAATTGCCTTCGGTTGAAAGGTGCTATATAAATAAACGTGCCTTTCCCTGCCTTTACTCAAGTGCAGGACCTTCTCCCAGCCTTGCTAACAGGAAGCTAACAGGAGCAGAGGGGAACGTTGGAACCACCTGCAGGATTCTCCTGACACAGGGTGAAACGTTCTCCTGTAGCTGCGAAAAGAAACAGCTCCAAACACGCCCGGTCTGTTGAGTCGGGAGGTTTTTAATGAACTAGGGGAATCACTGCTTTTTATTTGCATTTATTTGCATATAATTTGCATATGGCCTTCAAAGTATATAAAGTATTCCTGAAACCATTTGGACAAATCTTCATAGAACCACCTGGGGCACTTCACAACAACATGGGAAAACCCCCACCCCACATTCATGAGGTCTATTTAATACAATGTGTATCAGAGTCAAAGTAAACTTTATTATCAATATCTCTGTATGTGTGGTACAAACAGGGAGATCAAATAGCTGTTTCCCACCATCCCAAAGACTACAATATATAAAAATGATATGCATAATGTATACATGCTACACAAAATTAAAAATATATATTCAAAAAAAGCCGCAACAATAAATATATATAAGTAGCAGTCTGGTAGCCAAAACGGATCAATATATAACCATGAATGAATATACAGCATAACAACAGTAATTCAAGTGCAATAACTGTCCATAGCATAGCATAGGTGTCCATTCACCTTTTCTCTGGATGGTAGATGTGTTAATATGTTGCTTAGTTTTAAAACAAGTATGCACTAAACATCTATTATAGTACAGATGATAAAGCGGTGCAGTGTGCAGGCAGGCACGCTGTTGAACAATCACTCTCTCATTCAGCAGCAGTGTGTCTGACTGTTCGCCTTATCAGACAGTTGGCCCGGAAAAGCCCTAACTGAGTTTGTTTAGTGAGCAATGCTTCCGTTTACCTCCAACTGTATCCAGAGCTGCAGATTTGGATCTGATAGCAACTCCCTGCAGCGCGGCCCTCAGGTAAAGGTGTGCTCCGTCTAAAACACTGAGCACAGAAACACCCTCACATTGCATTTAACCTCAGGGATATGAGTAACTGTCAAATTACTTTAACAAAACATGATGTCTAGTTGCCAGCATAGACCCAGCCATTTTGAGTACCCAAAGATTTTATGTTAAAAATATATAGTAGGGTCACCCGCACATAGAAACTGCAAGATGATAACTTGCATATGTACACACAATTATCGTAACTGTGTTCATTAAAATTGATGGCATTAAAGTCATTTAAACAAAAGTAAAAAAATGGCTTGGCCGATTTGGACCATTTGAAGTGTTTTTGGGGGTTATTGAGAATCCTCGATCCATTTTTGACATGTAAAGGATAAATAATGCCAGTTTAAACCAGAGAGTGGCATATTACTGTAATACTCTTTTTTGGGCTGATTTTGACCATGAGTATTGGATATAGGGAGCACAAGATGAACATTATTTGTGCTATACATTTCTAACATGAAACTTTGGGGTACTAAAAATGTTTGAAAATCTTAATTTTTACAACCACACTAACTTTCTTTGCTCACCACAAGGTTGGGCAAAGAGCCATGGTGACAACAGCTAGCTAGTTTCAGTGGAGTAATGTAATGAAGTACATTTACTCGAGTCCTGTAGGCCTACTTAAGTACGAGTTTGGGCTGTACGTTTCTTGAGTATTTCCATTGTATGCTACATTCTACACCAGGCATGAGCAAACTAAGGCCTGCGGGCCATATACGGCCCGTTGACCTTTTGAATCCGGCCCGCCGAATATTGGTACAAAATTGTCCAAATTATAGTAAAGAGCGCATTCATTTTGCCTTTTTCCTGCAATATCCAGCATTTCAGTTGATTCCACTAGATGGCGCACTCTAGACACAATTGACCTTTACTGGAGTCTGGTCTATTCAGCTGGCCCCACTCGGCAACCTGGCAAGATCTAAGAACCAAATACGTCAGGCTTACATTGGAGGGGGTCGAGATTAGTGATGAGCAATAACAGTTCATGGCGAGTACAGCGAATACAAGTTGTAACAAAGTGACTAGAACGCGACCACACACTTATAAAAACACTTATATAAACTCAGGCACACTAACAAGGACTTAGTGTGATTCTATTTATTTTACCTTACTTTAATGACCATCCGTTCACTGTTATTGACCATTGTGAAGAGGCAGACGTTTCCCTTTTGTTTTGTATTATTGCA
>NW_011356223.1:0-1820 GCF_000735185.1 Notothenia coriiceps
TTACTTTAGATGAAAATAAGGAGCCCCTCCCCACGCCCCTCTGAGAGAGATTTAGTTAAAAAGAACACAATGGTGCTCTCGGAGGAGATTCAGGTGATAAGGGGGGGTTACCTTGGTTGCTGATTGGCTAATGGTTACACAAGAAAAAAAAAGTTATGACATCATAAAGTGGCCAAAATCTGATCAGCTCATTTTCAGAGAGGTTTTTATATAAATGGATCAGGACAAAAAGAGAGAGAATCTTTTTTCCTGAAACTTTCAGAATCTCTTTCCACAGAGAGGACACATGTTGATGTAGAAGAGACATGAAGAAGTGGATTTAGCATAATAGGTGCCCTTTAACATCGCAATTGTTCTATTCTTTAACCGATGTAGTACATTGTGTACCAATTCATACCTGATTAATTTTAGATAAAAGAAGAACCGGAGCTCTCTAGAAGCACCTTCTATCTGGAGTCCAGCCTGGAGCTGATTGGCCGCCCGAGGTTGGGGCGGAGCCAAGGAAGCCTCCCGGCAACGCCCACCCACCTGCTGGCGTCTCCGCTGGAGCGCTCGGGGCGGGAGACCCCGGTGAGCGTGGACTCGCTGCCGCTCGAGTGGGACCACACCGGAGACGTGGGGGGGTCGTCGCATGAGGAGGACGAGGAGGAGGAAGAACATGAGGACGACAGAACTTACTTCAGCGCACTGTCAGGTAGGTTTATAGAAACACAGAGATTTATGGACAAGAACATACACTATTTACCAATTCCTTTTCTTTTTTTTTACGCGTTGAGTGAACGGAGTGTTTTAAATGTAACAAGGTAATGAAACTGGAATGCCATCTTTAGCTTCGTCTAGCAGACCACATCACAACTTATCGGTATTATCCATTAGGTCACGGGTTTCCACATTTTCCAGGGACCCCCTACTGCAATAAAATTTTCCTTGGCAGCATCTGGAACTAGTGAAGTGCCTTATTCATGACAGGTTGACATGAGTTTTCACAATCATATATCAGAGTTTCTATTGCAAAGTTAACATGGCTGGGAGTAATGGCCAAAATATCTTTATCTCGCAAATCCCACTTTAAGAATCCCCTCCTTAAATGACCGTAATGTCTGAGTGGTTGTAGAGGAGAAAAAAAGTTAAACGGACACCCGAAAAACAGCAGAAAGACGGAGAGAAGGAATGCTTTTGAGTCCTTTAAGATATTTCTGGTTACTGGAAAAGCTACTTGTTACTTTCGTTCTGCTGGTTGACAAAATGAAGCTGCAGGGGGGTCAAACTCAATTTCATCGCGGGCCACATCAGCATTATGGTTGCACTCAAAGGGCCGGTTGTAACTTAAAGACTATATAAATATATAAATATTTAATATATATCAAATAATGTATTATATTACATGATTGCCTCTGCATTGGATTATTATCGGATAGGGTAATAACTTCATAATTAACTACGTCTGAAAGCAGAAGTCTAGGGAAAACAATTGCAAGTCTCTTCAGTGAGAATGTCACAAAATGATTTTAAAAGAAAAGTCAAATTCAGAGAAAAAAAGTCAAATTTGAGATGCATTGTGGGACATGTAGTTTATGGGCAACGTGCTTCTGTAAATCGGCATGTACCCGTATAATAAACATATTATATTCTTTGCAAGCTCTTGTGGGGCCGCATGAAATGAAGTCACGCCGGATTTGGCCCCTGAGCCTTGAGTTTGACTCCCCTGCACTAACTACTTACAGTTTTACACTCCTACTTAACACACTTCAATATATATAACATAATAGCATTTCTAAGCTTTAACTAGCACTTGATGCAAAACGCAACAAAGTTTTCTA
>NW_011356224.1:0-14357 GCF_000735185.1 Notothenia coriiceps
CCAGTGGCGATCCCATATCTCCAGAATCTGGGACCTAACTCGATCCTCCAGGATGAAAACGCTCGCCCCCACTCGTTGTAAAGTTGACTAATCAGGCTTTGCAACGATATCAAATACAATACCAATTGGAATTATTAAAGGGGAGGAATAATCAACTGAAATAACATTTCCAAACCTTTTTTGAGGAGTTTATATATAAATATATATTAGTGCTGGGCAACAATTACGTTTTTAATCGAATGGTTTTCTGCTAAATCGCATTGGTATGACCACATTATCATAATGAGGTCAAAGGTAGTGTGTCACGGTTTGTGAAACAAGCAGGACCCAAATGCAGATTTAAACTGAAACTTCCTTTATTTCAAGGCTATGAGATATATGTACAATGACAAAAACAGAACACTCACCGCAGAACTAGTCAGGGACAAAGACGAACCGACCAAGACAGACAGACATCCCAGAACTTAAATACACACAAGACTCAATCACACAACAAGACACAGGTGAGGAGGGAGGAGAAAACACAGGGACCCAGGTGAACATAATCAGACAATTAGACACACCAGGGAAACTAATGACAAGAGGAAAACACAGGGAAAAGGACCAGACAATAACCCAAAGGACAACATGACATGGAAAAACAGCAAAAACACCCAAACCTACAAAACTATAATTGTCACATAACATGAGAATCGTGACATAGTGTGGTAGTAGACTAGTTTGTTATAGAAAAACAAGTTACCCTCAGAGTCCAGTGATAAGAAAATTCAATTTTGCAGTGGTTAAAATAACTCTGGCTCTATCAAATCTGCCATCTGGAAGAGATTTAAAGTGTCCATGTAAGAGTCTTTCTCCATGTTTGTGTCCCCGCCAGTTCTCTTCTGTTTGAGTTCATGTGAGCGCTGCCGCAGTCTTGGGCCCGCCCCAAATGCTCTCATTGGTTGAGACGCCAATACTGACCAACATCCCGCCCCTCCTGTGACCCATGGTTTGTCAGTATATGTATTCAGAGCCCGTGAGCAACGGACTTTCAAAGTAATTACATTCATTTAAAAACTGTTAAAAGAATTGTTAGCGTTAATTAATTAATGTGTTAATGCGATAATAACGTGTCTACTGTATTACGCCTTTAGTGCACAGATTTTCAGAAAACACACATCACATCAGAGGGTTTGTAATGAGACACAGGCTCCTAGCAGCATCCCCCCCCCCCACCCATGTGTGTTTGTGCGTGTGCATATTGTGATTTGCATTGTTATTGGTGCTGTGTTGTACCCTATGAATGCCAATGTGTCCTAATGCATATCAGCTCACTATCTCTGTTTATTGCCTCGTGGTCTATCTCTCTCATCCTGTTGTCTTTACTCATTTTCTCCTCTGTTGTCTCTCCATTCCTCGGCCTGGGCTCCCCTCTCCTCCTCCTCCTTCTCTTCGTTTCAACCCATACCCGCCGTTTCCTCCCTCTGCGCGTCTCTCAGCCAATCTCCCTCACACCACACTCTGTCAGCGGGACTGAGAGATGAAAAGAGAGAGAGAGAGTGAGGGAATGATGGTGAATAAAGAGGTGGACAGAGAAACAGAGGCATTACGCCTGAGAAGGGAATGATAAGGGAGATTGTGACTGACAGAGAAGTGAGATAGAAAAGGAGGGGGAGAAAGATGAATAGCCAGATAAAACAAAGTATTCGTGGAGGGAAGGACAGCTGGGATAGAGTAAAAGGATCTTGTGTGTGTGTGTGTGTGTGTGTGTGTGTGTGTGTGTGTGTGTGTGTGTGTGTGTGTGTGTGTGTGTGGGGGGCAGTGTTTCTCAAAGTGGGGGGCGCAGAGTCATGACAGGGCGGGCGCCAGAGACCAGGAAGAAAAACATTTATGACAACAACAACAACAAAAAAGAATTGTTATGACGTCGGCATGACCTGCGAAAGTTACTCTTAGAAACCTTAGAAACCTATGAGGGCGCTGTAGGACACAGGTGTGTAATGTACATTTTGAGGATGGAAGGTCAATAAGCGGCGTCAGGGGAGCGCTAGGGGGTGCTGCAGGTCCCCCTAGGATAGCCATAGCACCCCCTAAGCACCCCCAAGAAATGTATGTATTTTTCCTTTCTATGTGTGAAATTCATAATTTGAAAATTGAATGATTCGAAAATACAAGTACGTCTGGGTCTCTGTGTTTTCATTCAAACCCCGTTTTGAAGAAATGTGCAGTGCAAAACAGGCTAATTGCAGCCACTAACGCTGTGATAAGACACACTTTCTGCCAAATATAAGCATTTTATTTCGTTTGATTTCTTTGCACAGATTGCAAAGTATTATAACTTATTGTTCTAGCAAAAAGATTGCACAATTGTAGTATGTATTTTTTTTTTTGACCACACAGACTAATGGAGCATTGTTTTATTATCACTGTTCTAGCAAAGTGATTTTTTTTTTTTTTAAAGGAATGCTCACGTTCATATTGATGTATTTTAATAAATGTTAACTTGGCCCATTACGTGACTATTTGTGTTGGGGGGGCCCGACTTTTTTTTTTTTTCTCCAAATGGGGGGCCTGACAGAAAAGTTTGAGAACCACTGGTGTAGGGAGTGACAGTCAACATGAGACAGAATGGCGAGTGACAGCCTCTGCAGGACTGAGTTTGCACTCATTCTGTGTCCCTCCATATTTGCCTGTTTGTTTCTTACTCTCCTTACCTACACATTCATCTCCACTCTACAGCATGCTCAAATGCTGCACTTACACTGTTTTGTTTCCCACCATTACAACACATTGAGCAATAGATACTTGCAGAACTCCTTACGCCTCTGCATGGATGTGTGCAAACTGATGCTGCTTTTGGAATTTAGAGTGCAGTGCCTGTCAGAATACACTTTGGAAGAAAGTTGAGGTTTAGAGTAACAGACACACATAGAGAACTGTAAAATGCAGTTTTCATTTAAAGGGCGATGCAGCTTTCTGTCCGGGGCACCAGGCACCTTTACTGTAAAGGTATAGATACATTTGCAACATGTTTAACACAAATAAACACATTCATCTTTATTCTATAACCAGACAACCTGCTCCAAAAACACTTGATGCTTCATTTCCCGTCATGCAAGCTGATTATTTATTGTTGTTCAACATGCTTTGTAAATGCCTATATCTTTCAAACTCCAAACTTCCAATGTTCTGTTTAACATATGTAGATTTAAAATGTTTGACTACATAGGATTAACACAAATACATACATAAACATCCCACCCATATACAAACTAACTGAGGACCTTACTGTAAAGGAGCGGGTATTAGTCCAATTAAAACAGGTCAAATAAGGTCTTCAGAAATGTGTTGGATGCAGTTATTAATTTTAAATATATATATATATTGATATACAGTGTAGCAGATGGGAATTTGACTTCCACATCTTATTAATGTACACTAAAGGTACATTTATCTTTTCTTAAGACACACACACAGAAGAAATGATACCACATTTTAAGCTAGGAGTCAATTGAGTCTGTATATGCCAACTTCATTTGATTTGCTTTCATTCATTTGATACCATCCCAAGCTTTTTAAGACATTACTTTCGGCTCTTAATAAAATATATAATCAAATGACATATTTGTTCAGACTTTGGATATAATGCAAAAGAAAAAAGTAGTGTAAGTTGCAGCCCAAATTCAGAATTAGATGCAAACTCTTAATCTGGTTCATTTTTTTGCAGTGTGTAATAATACATTCCTGATTATGTGTCCCACTATTAATCATGTATCTCTTTTCTCTTTTCTTTCAATTTCTAGATTACTTATTACCTTTAGAAGTGTAACGCCTTACCCATCTCACTTCTTCTCTCTTGCTCAGTGGCCCCTGACAGCCACATTCAGTTTCTCCTCCTCCTGTGCTTTTTACTGTCGTTCATCATTAGTGTCATGCACTTCCTCCTACAACATCTGTTTGGGAATGTTGAACTTGCCTTGTTAAAAAGCGTTCCGATAAACCCTGCGATGAGAAGCCTGGAAGCAGTTTCACCTCTTTAGTCTGGTGTCAATTCACATGCATAATAACATGTTGGAATGATCCTTTAATCATTTGTTTTTAAAGACCTTTCTAACAGACCTGTCATTGCAAGAAAAGCACAGTTGCAAGTAATAACACAAACCATGGAATCACTCAATGTAGGTGTCCCAGTAACCAATCACAATGACCCTGCATGCATCACAACAGAGTGTTGTATCCTAATTGTTATGCAGTGCTAATTAGCGTTATTAGGTGCACCTGTGATCTTTGACACGTCTAAATAGCTGCTGTGAAAAATCTCTGTAGCTCATTAAAAGGTTGCAATGTTATGTTAGTAAATAGGAATTCCAGACAGTAAACTAAATATATCTAATTATTAGCAAGACAGTAAACTGACCTAGTGCTGAGTGTGGACTGGTACTTGGGAAAGAGGCTAGTTCCTCTATTGAGCCAATTTGAGTGTCCTTTTGAGGGTTACTTTAAAAATGTATTCTGCTAGTTACATGGAACACATTGTAATCAGTAACCTTTAGTATCACAAATAAAAATAAAACATATTTTCAAAGAAAGATTTAAAGTAGCCTAACTGAAACCAAAATGACAATGCAGGCACTACATCTAGCTATAATAAATGTTTTTTATTTTAAAATGTATTGTAACTCCTGCTTTATTATCCCCATTTTTTTTTAATGAGGTATTAATCTGATTCAGCATTTATTTTCACTCCAAGGGAATATGGTTACCTTTCTTTAGTGTTCTGATTACGTAATTCAGTAACTACATATAAAAGCATGACGTGATCAGGAAACTCAACTATTTGTTATTTCCCAAGCCTTTCAGTAAGATGATATGGACAATCTCTAAGAGGAGGACCAACCAAGCCAATTATTTCCTGCGACACTGCTGTCCAATTGTGCCCTCCACAGATGAATCTTGCTCCTCTTCATTGTACTTATTCAAGAGCAAGTATGTCTTTACCTATGTAGGGGTCCCAGCCCGAGCTGGCAGTTAAGGTCCATCAAAACTGTATGCCCTGCCCTGCAGCTCTGATGAAATCTGTCATTTAGATGAGCTTGATAGCCTAAGGCCCTGAGTCCGCATAGGGTCTCTTTCTGGCATAAAGGCTCTGGAAGGGTGCTGGGCAGAGCCTCATCCATTTAATTAAAAGACGCTCCCAGCTCCCAGCAAGCAACATCTAGTGTTGGCCCGCTCCATCTGCTCAAGCAAATGGGCTTTTCGGTCTTTTTTATCGTGAGTTTTTGTCTGACATTAAGAACAGTATAAATGTCAAAAGGCCAAAAAACAAGCTGCTTCTTCATTTTTCAAATTGACATCACCAACGCTTTTGTGAAAAGTATGTATACATATATAATATGATATATTTTTAACTACAAATATTCGGAGGATCCCCACAAAAGAAAAAAGATGATAGTTGCGACACTCTTTCTCAAGGTGGCACCATGCCACAACATGTGCTCTTACCTCATTGGAAATGTTTGAAAAAAAACGCTTTGACAAAAAAGATGACGCTAAGTTCACACAGGTCCCTAATGGAAAGCCAGCAGGCTCTGCCTGCTTTAATGTCTCAGGGTTCGCAGCGTCGAAGCCCTGAACACATAGGAAACCATCAAGTAGATCTCAATGGTTTCCTTATAGATGTAAATGAGGCGCAAAGTAATTTATGATCCAGTCGACATCACTTAATCTAGGAGAGCTTTGTGAAGTGTGTGTATTGTATGTGTCTTTGCATGATGTGCCAGGAATCTGAACCTGGTGCACTGAAGTGCCTGTGCTTTGAAGAGCTGCTGTGTTGATTTGGGAGGCTCTGTCCCTGCTTGTAACTTAGATGAAGACTGCATGGCATCATGCAGATTATAATTAAAAGCCATGAACATCAGCAGAGAAACGATTCTTCAAGTCATCTGACATTATTAAAAGGCATCAAAGAGGCAAGTGTTGCTTGGATGTTTGTTTGCTCGTAGGAAACAAGCAGGTGTTCCTGTGATCCAGCACACAACCGGAAAAAAAACTGGAACAATTTCTTTGTTGCCAAAAAACTGTGCTGTGTTCAAAGACGACTCCTGAACAAAACCGTGGCATTCTGATGGAGTGAAAATATTAAAATAGCACATTTTTAGAAAACAAAGGACCTCACTTCCCTGGTTCAATTCAACATTGTTGCAACTCAATCTTATTCTCTCTGTGTGTTTCTGGCAGATGGCGATGGCTACCAGGATCACCTCCTCCCTGTGTGTTCGGATCTCGCCTGTCAGCGCAGTGCCATCTACATGGCCAAGTCTGGCTCAAAAGAGGTACTTAACACACACAACCACACTTGCAGTTGTGCTAAAAGTCATTCCAATGGATACGCTTGGTTTTCAGCTCACTCTTCTATGAACTGCTCTTTACTAGTCCACTCTACCATTCCTTATAACCCCACTGTGTACTTCTCTGCTCTCTGTTCTTACCTTTGGCTCAACTCTGTCAGCCTCTGGGACACTGCTTTGTTCTCTGTTACTGTCTTCTGATTAGTACAACACTTCTCTGTTCCACTGTCCTCTTTTCTAATAGTTCTTATAACATGCTCAGAGGAATCCAAATATCAGTTCTTGTAGGAGAGAGGTCGCTCGTATTATACCCCTCCATCCTCAATTACCTCTTCTTTTCTGCTGCAGTTTACCCCTGCCTTTGCTACTCAATTTTGACTTTTTTTTGGTGGGTGAACAAAGGTTGTAGACAGTGCCAACTGTCTGTTGCTTTTCTATGAAAAATATCTGCAAGTTGTGCCAATACTAGAAGGTGAAATTAAAGGGGCCCTATTGTTTTTTGGGGCATTTTCCCTTTCCTGTAGTGTGCTATGTAGGTTTGTGTGCATGCAAATGTTACCAAAGTTCCCTCTAGGATACATTTCTCTCACACACAATCCTCCCCTGCCTGGAAAGCCTCCATTGGACTTAATTTTGAGACATAATGACATCACTATGTAAGTAACACAACACATCCTATCACAGTAAGTGATAGGGGTGTTTACCAGTCAGAGGTGGTTCAATCCTGTGTTCCTGAAGTCCTCATACCAAAGTGTTCTTGGCCAAGATATCCCAAATTGATCCAGTAATATCTATGCAATTGAATGTTAGTTTTTAGCTTGTAGTCCTCGATGATGAAAAGAGCAAACCGTGGGATTTGTACCTGTGTTTGCCAGTTTGCTCAGCTGAGAATCACAGATATATTCTGAGGTGCTACTGTCTGTAGACGGAAACAGAAGGGAAACGGACCTGGAACCAAAAGGGAGTTGAGCCGAGTTAAGTCAGTGGAAAGTCTTAGAGGTTTGCAATTACTCTCATGACCAGGACCAAAGATGTCCCTTAGAAGAGATTGTGTAGTTCAAAACATATAGCTAATGCCATTTTGTTCTGGCCTTTATCTTCTTTATTTTATTAATGCCTTATTAGTTTTCTTCTCTGACACCAGCCTCTCCAGTGGCTCCATTGTGATGCCAGATCCCCCTTTTCTGTTTACTATAGCTGTCAATTTCAGGGAGGCATTAAACACGTGGCTCAGAAAGACATCAGTGCGTCACTTGGTTTGCAAAGCCTTGCAAGATGGAAGTTACACATTTGCACACACAAACACATTCAATCCCATCCCAAATATACGACACACAGAAGTGTGTGCATGGAACATGCTCACAAACAGTTCTTACACTCTATTAACACACATCATCTCCACCACCACCTACGTAGCATTTTGCGTGATTCCTTTCACTCACATCCAACCAGTTGGCAGGAGCTTTTCCTTCCTCTGCCACTAGAGAACGAGCTTCCTCTTTTTATTCAATCCAAAATAGAAATATTACAGGCTTATCTGCATGTCCGCCCCCACACACACATGTGCGCACAAAAGACACGCACACACAGCTGCGCACTCCCTGTGGACATGCTTTCTATTGTTTGCCTGTCAGCAGCAAAACAAAAATAAGATTGAAGGAAGAAGTGAAAGGAGGAGTGTTGAAGGAAGGGAGATGGGGGGGCAGAGAGAGGAGGACTTATCTGCACTGATGGATGAAGTGAACACATGTTGTGTTTCTTGTCACTTTGTGTTTGAGAGACAGTCATCACTGTCGAATACGAGAGGCGGGGAGGGATGGGTTAGGAGGAAACCAGGCTCTATCCAAGCGTCTCATGCTTTCATGGAATGGGGATAATAATACCCCACCAAAATGTTAACCTTCTTCAACAGAAGCCTACGGAGGGCCAGAAGGAACATGTATGGGGAAACAAATCAGAATCAGAATCAGAATCCCTTTATTAGTCCCACAGAGGGGAAAATTGCAGCGTTATAGCAGGAAAGAGCCACAGACAGCTTAGTGTTGCATATCTGAAATGCGTTAAAAAAAGTACTAAGTTACAATATAATAAACAAACGACACATATTGTTGTGTCGTTTGTTTATTATATTGTAACTTAGTACTTTTTTTAACGCATTTCAGATATGCAACACTAAGCTGTCTGTGGCTCTTTCCTGCTATAACGCTGCANTCAGTGGACAGTGTGCTGGACTTGGAATCAGGGGATAACAAGTTTGAGTCCCACTGCAGTCAGCAGGTCGTTGTGTCCCTGGGCAAGACACTTCACCCCAAATTGCTCCTGTGGGGATTGCTCACAGTACTGAATTTATGTAAGTCACTTTGGATAAAAGCGTCTAACAAATGACATGTAATGTAATGGGACTGAACAGGCAAAGTAAAAGTTATGCATGTATTGCTATACACATGAGCAATTTTGATTGTGGCGTTGAGTAAGGGCATTTTAGGGGATGCAATGTCTAAAATAGTCTATCCTTATAAATATTTATCAATCACCTAACTTAAATATTTTAACAGTTAATTACAAGCAGCAGATTTTCTGTAAGAATCCTTTATACCAAAGCCCTATCGTACTTTTCTTCGTTGCTTTAATCCTTTTGAATCCATGCTTTCGTTATCCAGTAGGAGAGCCTTAGTTTAAAAAACCCTGCAAAAGCTCAATATTTAGTGTCCAGTTTCCAAAATCGAACATTCTGTGTGTTGCTCACATCAACTGTGTTGACAAGCGTGTCTTCCTCAATTCTGTCATAATCTCTTTGTTTTCCCATACAGGTCTTCAAGTGCGTGTCCATATTGAGGCGGCTGTCCATGGATTTAATCCAGTCATTAAGATTCACTTGCCAAATCTCATTAGTGTGCAATGTAGAAAGTAAGTGTATGATTACCCATTTGCAAAAATTAAGAGTGGCTTCACTGAGCACAATTTAAGCAACTACACCTAATTGTATATACATCCTGTGGTTTTATGTTTGTACTCTGATTTGAATGTACTCTTCTCTAACTAAGTATGCAGTGTAGTTAGGGACGGTGGGAGACTTCCACTGCCGACATAAGCACATATTGTGTAAGGGTTGATAACATAGTGATGATTGTTCAAACTTCCTGTGGTGGTACCACAAAAACATGATGATATTTTTAACCTTTATACTGTATCTATTTTGAGTATTATTCTGCAACTCCTTTACTATGGAGTTCAATTGCACCTTGCACTGACATGTATTCATCCAAAGTACCCAGGTATATGTTGTGATCGAAAAGTGTTTTTAGACCGCAACAAAGTTAAACAAGCGAGTGCCTGTTTTTCCTGGCCACGGTCAGGGTCCTTGAACACAAAACGAGCCTAACGTGTCATCACGTGGTATACGTCTCGTCTGACAGGGGTGTAGTGCTGACAATGGTAGTACACATAAGGAGCCGTACACATGCCGCAATTTTTGCGTGGCTGTGTCTTTAGTTGAAAGCTCAGTGGCGATCTGTTCATCTTTTCATACTGATCATACAGTCAATAACTTTGTTGTTATTGGCATCTGGTTAGCTAGCTATGCTAACGAATATAAGAAGCCTTTTCTACAACCAGTGAGGGAAAGGCACATCTTTATATGATCATTATAGCTATAAAAAAACAAGAGAATCAAGTAAACTGGTATAAAATACTATATGACAGTAAAACAAGTTGTTATTAATAAACAAGAATACAGTTTGAAAGGGGAGTGATTTGTAAAATATCCATAAAGAAAAATTAAATCTGCTTACAGTTCTGTTTCATATGGGTGTTGAGAGATGTATCTATAGATCTCTTCATTTTGCTCTCAAAGTGCACCAGATTGATGCTTTTAACTTCAACATTTAAAAATGTGGAGCATGCCCCCGGACTCCCGGAGGTTAGGTGTCCCCCCCCATTTAAATCATGTTCACATGGATAGGAAACTAAATACATTTGCACACATCTTGTGTCCATATCTTTCTGTTGTGGTGGTCATGCCACAACCGTGCACGTGCAATGCATGCGCGAGTCATGGTAAAATATCTGAATTAAGAGTTGCTTTTTCTTGCACAGCACGAAAGAAAGGCCAAATCAGTGGGGTTTTTTTTAAGCAGAGGTTGAGTTCAATCATTTGTACGGCCCTCGGAGGATGTTGTAAAAATTGAAATGGCCCTTGAGAGGAAAAAGATTCCCCACCCCTGTTCTAGATGATTGGACTAAGCTTCAATCCTTACATTAATATCTCGTTTAACATATGACATACTGGACCATTCTCTAAGTAATGAAAGGAAATAATACTGTTTAGTGTTTCCTTATGGCCACAACCTTTTAAGTGTCACACCATTCGCCTGTGATGGACATTAGCGGATCATGTAAGTAAAGGTGCTTATTTAGCCTTTTTCGTCTTGTGCCATACCGTGGTAAAATGCTTATATGTTTTGCATTTTCTAAAACTTGGGTAAACCAAAATGTGAACTATGAACAATATTCTTATTACTGTCAAATGATCCATAAAGTCAACATTTCATGGTGTTTGTTTAAACGTTTTTTTTTTCGTTGGATATTTTAAGTATGCACTGTAGTACATTTAAAAGGCATAAGAAGTAAATCATATATTGCATAACATGGAATTTCAATTATTGATGAAGCTATATTTTTCACTGTTTCCAACACCCATAAAGACTGCATGAAACAACACCATAAGAAATGGGTGAAGTATCTATATGCACTTTTATGAGTCCATCTACATATAATTGTAGTTTTCACACATATCAACAACATTCACTGGCACATTACGTTGCTCAGTGACAGTGGGGTCGGACTCTCATGCGGCACGATTGCATTTTTCTTCCCATTTTCCCTTTACCCCATAACATATTTCACTGAGGTTACGGAAAATTGTCTAGGAAAATCAATGGGACCTGATTTTTAATATTCGATCGCAGCGACAGATGGCTTTTTATTAGCAGGTGTAACTGAGGTCATAGTTTTTCCCCCAGTAAAATGGAGTCAGTGAAGGAGCCAGAGAAGGAGCCAGAGATGCAGCGAGACCATATGTCTCTGTGTCAGCTGGGCAGGATGGGGACAGTGCTACCTGCTGTCAGTGTCACCTCTTTGACCACTGAATGGCCAGCGGACTACACTGACTGGGAGGAGGATGTCTGGCTCACACTGACTGCCCTAACAGCGTCTGGGCAGCAGTAGGTAGCTGGTTCCATTTTCATGGGGGCGGTTTTTGTGTCCTGCGTTTGTGCTTGTGTGTCTGAGGGGTGTGTAAACTTTACACAAAGGAATGTGCACAGAAGTATATACACAACAATAAGAAGTATAGTTTATTCTTAATAATGTTGTAGGAGGTATTCTTTATTGTAGATATTGAATTAACTGTATTTTCTAGGTATAGGCAAGAGAACCTGAAATATATATATTATAAAATATGATAGATGGATGGAAAGATAACCGTTTAGTTTATTTTAACCAAAACAACTGTGTGTATGGGAGAAAGACATTGAAATACATTAAAGAATGCCTGGGAATAAAATTAAGTAATCAACACAGTATGCAAATGTGCTCTGTCTACTACTTGTTCATGACTTAATTCTATTTTTGGAGAAATGTTGTACTTTTGAGCATGCTGTAATGTAATTCAAGCACTAAAATGTACTCTTGATTATGTCAATCAAGATAAGATAAGATTGTTTAAACCTTTGTAAGCCCAATGGGGGAATTTCAGGATGCTTTAATTAAATGATTAAAAGTCTAAGAAATATTCAGTGAAAGAATGTTCATGGTGATCTGTGTAAATCTGACATTTTTTGAACAGTGGTTAGTTTAGTAACTATGTATTTGTGAAGCCATTTCATCAAGACTTAGGATATTGAGATTTTTTTCAACAATATTGTACACATATATTTTCCGATGTTCAGGAGAGCTTTCCTTTCAAATAAAGAAGACAGCTAAATCCATTTTTGTTTGCTCCCCTCCGTTTCAAAGTCATTGACATGTATAACACCCACAGACACACCATTACATTATGCTCTGCAGTAATATCCAATTGTCTAACAGAATGTTGGAGTAGCTGCAAAGTACAATAAATGTGATCAGTGCGCGTGTGTGTGTAACAACAGTGAATGAAGCGCAGAGATTGTTGGAAGCCCCCATGCGGTTTCTTTCAAAATGATGAACTAAAGGCCTGGAGCTGCTGCAGAGGTAGAGGCAGAGCTGGGGCTGAGACCGCAGGAAGAACAAAAACGATTTGCTGTTTGGAGATGAACTATAGATACACACCAGTTGCTACTCAGCGGGACTCCATTCACACCCGAAGCCATCTCATCATGTCTTTGCCTGTATACATATCACTAGTCCTATTGTTTCTCCATTCATCTTTTCTGCTTCTCCCACACCCAATCCCCCTGGTGAGATGTACATTGGAGACTTGCGATGAAGTGACAGAATGAGCGTTTTCACACTACTTTTCTTCCTTTTCCAATACTCGTTTGCCTCCTTTTTCTTCCCGCCTTTGGTCCAATTTTCCAATTCCCCTCTTTTTATACATCAGGCTCATTCCATTTCTCTCCATGTTATCCCTTCTTCCCCCTTCTTTTGCCTCCACCTTCTCTGTTATTGTCAGTGGGCAGATTCCCCTAAGGGACACTTCTGCTACTAGCTGCTACACAGTAATGAAACCACACACCCACACACACACACACACCTACATGTAGTGTAAGAGTGTTTATACGACAAATAATGATAAACACATAACATCAATACTGCGATGTAGATAGAAATATCATCTGCATGTGTATGCTACTACAGAGCCCTGGAAGGGAAATAACACATGAGATATCGCAAAACTTTCTAGAATTCAGTCCCCGTCACAGCTACCATTTTGGAAAAAAGCAATGTCGGGTCAGGTTAGGTAACTCCCGTAGCCCCACAGCCGTCTGATGACACAATCGCCACCCGTCTCCAAATAGTCCGATCTTCCTCCAGCCTCTTGCACTCCACTACCGCTTTGATTGTCCACCTCTTCATATCTTTCCGCCATTCTTTGTTGGCTTTCCTGAACATCATCTTCTTCAACTGCACCATGCATGATTGTATTTGCTACGCTACCTGTTTGTTCTTGTTAACCACAGTACCTTTCTAGCAGCTTTCGTCAGTGTTTCAAGAACCCCTGCCAGTGTCTGTCTCTCCTGTTTTACATGTTTTCCATGCCACCCCTTTCGGTATATGTGTTGTATGTCCAGGTTTCCCATCCGTAAATTGCAATGACCGAGTCAGTGAGTGCCTCTGTTTTTTGTGGAATGAAAAGGTTCTTGCTACTCCATATGTTATTTAGTTTTGCAAGATGACCGGCAGCAATGTCCAATCCTCTCCTCACATTCAAGTCCCAAGCGCACTGCTTGTTCAACAAAGACCTGAGTTATACACAATGTTAGAAATGTAGGGTAATATTCATGAATACATCGATCATCAGACCACAATTCAGACAAGAATTAGCTAGTGCACCCTGCGGTCACTCCACCTCACTTCTTGTCACCAGAACACTATTTCATTATTAGGAGATTGGTTGCTAGCTTCAGAAAATAACCTTTTAAAAAACAGAACCAACACAAGACCTAGCAATGGGGGTAGAATAATTTAGATATTGACCATAATGAAAAAAAATTATTTTCCAAATATACCCTCCCCCTTATTTATGCTCCTGATCAGTCATGCGCCTCCCCCCCACCCTTGTTACTGTTACAAGGTATGTATCTTGTAGATTGTGTAACTTGCTGCTGTTAAATACCGTCAAACTATGTGCAATATGTGCTTTATCTGCAATATATACTTTATATACATATGCCATCTTTTATAACTGTAACTGTAATATATACCGGGCTGCTAAATCCTAAGAACTGCTACAGGATTTGATTTGTAGATTTGATTTGTTTTTGATCTGTATTTTTGAAAATTATGTAACTTTTTTTGTTTTTATCTGTTTTTCCATCCATCCATCCATCT
>NW_011356224.1:15747-22438 GCF_000735185.1 Notothenia coriiceps
CACACACACACACACACAACACACACACACACACACACCACACACACACACACACACACACACACACACACACACACACACACACACACACACACACACACACACATACAATGCAGTGTTAATATGTTGACATTTGAACCGACAATTGTCAGTATCGAGTTATGAAGACGAAGGAGCACTCTGTTTGACTGGGAGGACGTTAGGCCGCAGATTAATGTATAAATATATACACTTGACATTATTCAAATACTACTTATATTTTGTGATTAAATGTCAAAAACTTCCACTGCCACAGGGTAGGAGTAACCATATTTAAAGAGTGCCTCCGTCAGGTCGGCTATTCATCGTAACATCTCAAATCAAAGAAATAATTTCATCTGGTGAATATCTTCACAGAGGCCCTTGTGATTTCCTCCAAATTCCCAACACAATACTGCGGAGCGATAAAACAATCACAGTGGAAAGGCTGTCTTATCTTGCTGAGGAAGAAATTACGTACGTTATCGTTCTGTTAAGAAAGACCAATCTTATAACTTCCCCTACTGTATGCGTTGGGCTTTTTAATATCGTCTGCTAATTTACCACAATTACTATGAATCTTCCATCATCTGCTCTTGTTCTGCCATATGCTCTCGCAGTATGATAATCACATATCCATGTTAAAAGGATTGAAAAGCACAATCAAGTTTATTGCCAGGAAACCATATAATGTATAAATAACAGCGGGAGAGCCATGATAATGAAATGCTTGTGTTTGTTTCGAGTCGAACAAGTTGAATGAATGAATAATAAGGCAGGTTCAATCTTGGACTGATGATTTCTGCTTGTTTTGGAATCTATTCATCATATATTTGATGCATTGCATGCATACAAGTATATGCATACCAATTATAGTCTCCTCATTGTAGCGCCTCTGACACTTTCTTTATTTAACTTAATGTCATCAACCTTCAAACCCCTCAAACTCTGCTCTTGTACCATGCTGCCTTCAGGTAATGAATGCCTACTTATAGAATAAAATGGCTTTAATCAGCGGCAATCATGCCATCCCAGAGCCTCCAGACATCTCTTTTACCTGATGACACGCAGACATTCTGAGTGTTTGTGTGCTTGCATTTCTGTGGTGTTGACTAGATGCTGTTAGTATTCTCCGTGCCGTTCCTCTCTCCTTCTTTTAATCAGCAAAAGAAAAGAAGCGAAGGACCGTTCACTGATTGCCTCAGGGCCTCTACCAGCACAGCGGTCTGCTGATAAGACCGGCGACCAGCAACTCTGTCCTAAGGGGGACGGCGAAAGGGACCCCAACATAAAGATAACTCACCAGTGAATTGATTTGCCTTCGGGACTAAATGCTAAGAAGAGGTTTGATGATGTAGCTGCCATTTGAAAACATGTGTGCATACTCTGAGAATAACTACTGACAAGCAATGGAATGTTTGGTAAAACCCATTGTTAGATGAACGTCTTTCCCAATTTCAAACCAACTCATCCTGAATGGCAAGTGCATTAGTTATAACCATTAATAGATATGGACTTTGGATTCAAGCAACAATTCTTTTGGTTAGAGTTATCTTATAAGCATTCATTTTAGATCACGATTTAGATTCACGTACACATTCATCCAAACTCAATCCACGTCTTTGATTTATCTCCTCTCTCATGTCAACCAAGTCAATAAATGTCTTGACATTTCAATGTTGGCCCCCGGTGGTTTTTTTTAACATGAGGAATAATGGTCCCACCTCTGTAAATGGGTCGGGTGTGTTGGACAGTATACCATTATACAGTGGGGGAAAACAAGTATTTAGTCATCCACCAATTGTTCTCCCACTTAAAAAGATGAGAGGCCTGTAATTTCCATCCTAGGTATACCTCAACTATGAGAGACAAAATGAGAAAAAAAAATCCAGAAAATCACATTGTCTGATTTTTAAAGAATTTATTTGCAAATTGTGGTGGAAAATAAGTATTTGGTCAATAACAAAGGTTCATCTCAATACTTTGTTATATACCCTTTGTTGGCAATGACAGAGGTCAAACCTGAGACTGCCAAGGCACACAGGTTTTCACACACTGTTGCTGGTATTTTGGCCCATTCCTCCATGCAGATCTCCTCTAGAGCAGTGATGTTTTGGGGCTGTCGCTGGGCAACACGGACTTTCAACTCCTTCCAAAGATTTTCTACGGGGTTGAGATCTGGAGACTGGCTAGGCCACTCCAGGACCTTGAAATGCTTCTTACGAAGCCACTCCTTCGTTGCCCGGGCGGTGTGTTTGGGATCATTGTCATGCTGAAAAACCCAGCCACGTTTCATCTTCAATGCCCTTGCTGATGGCATTCATTCTTTCCTTTACACGGATCAGTCGTCCTGGTCCCTTTGCAGAAAAACAGCCCCAAAGCATGATGTTTCCACCCCCATGTTTCACAGTAGGTATGGTGTTCTTTGGATGCAACTCAGCATTATTTCTCCTCCAAACACNGTGTTACTGATGGTAGCCTTTGTTACTTTGGTCCCAGCTCTCTGCAGGTCATTGACTAGGTCCCCCCGTGTGGTTCTGGGATTTTTGCTCACCGTTCTTGTGATCATTTTGACCCCACGGGGTGAGATCTTGCATGGAGCCCCAGATCGAGGGAGATTATCAGTGGTCTTGTATGTCTTCCATTTTCTAATAATTGCTCCCACAGTTGATTTCTTCACACCAAGCTGCTTACCTATTGCAGATTCAGTCTTCCCAGCCTGGTGCAGGTCTACAATTGTGTTTCTGGTGTCCTTTGACAGCTCTTTGGTCTTGGCCATAGTGGAGTTTGGAGTGTGACTGTTTGAGGTTGTGGACAGGTGTCTTTTATACTGATAACGAGTTCAAACAGGTGCCATTAATACAGTTAACAAGTGGAGGACAGAGGAGGCTCTTAAAAAAGAAGTTACAGGTCTGTGAGAGCCAGAAATCTTGTTTGTTTGTAGGTGACCAAATACTTATTTTCCACCATAATTTGCAAATAAATTCTTTAAAAATCAGACAATGTGATTTTCTGGATTTTTTTTTTCATTTTGTCTCTCATAGTTGAGGTATACCTAGGATGAAAATTACAGGCCTCTCTCATCTTTTTAAGTGGGAGAACTTGCACAATTGGTGGCTGACTAAATACTTTTTTGCCCCACTGTATGCGTCAATGTCAAGCATTGTGTTTACCAGCAGCAGCAGCCTCCCTGATTTAGCTTTCTCTCTCTCTTGAGTTCTCACTGCCGGCCACCACAGTGGTCCTTTCCAGCACTCCCATCCACTGAGCAGCGATAATCATAACCCAGCTTCACGCCCATATGGCAGGCAGGCAGCCTCTTAAAACACATTGCAACATCACTCAACGGTCATTTAATGAGGGCTTGACTAGGCAGCGGGGCATAGAAGCTCTGAGCTAACTCTTATCCACTGAAAAATATTCAACCTGGGTTTATCACTCCCCTGCTTTTAAAGCACCATCTGTATTTAGAGGAGCGTAATTTACTGTCGCCCTCGACTCACTTCGGCACACTACAGCGAGACACCAAGTGGGTTGCAATATAAGAACCAAAACTACACTCTTTCTTATCAGTGCCTTAAAAAGGGGTTGTATACTAAAAAGCATAGAAAGGTTTGTGTGCCTACCATGGATTTATATGTTCAATTTCTGGAATCAGCTAACGTGTCAAATAAAAACATTTATGGTACCTATGATCATTTCAGTAAAATATCGTTTAGGGTTGAAGACCACATATTAAAATTGTCCCTCTGGTTGCACAGGTAGACCCCTTTTCTTTTAACCAATTACATGATTTATCTCATGCTTCCAGCCAATGCAAACTACTTAGACTTCAATACCGTAGACATGCCTACGGAGCAATTTGGGGTTTAGTGTCTTGCTCAAGGACACTTCGACATGTTGTTGAAATGGCGCAATTTCTATATTTGAAGTCAAAACAACTTCTTTACATTTGGTGTTGGTGTCAAACAGTGATTAGGCAAATACAATGAAACAAATAATTGCAAGTTGGTTGTTTTACCCGACTATGAATGCAGACGGGAAAGGCAGGAGTGATGTTTTTTAGCATTTATTATTTTTTACTGTAATACTTTGCAGTTTAAACTTAAATGAAGCTGAATGAAACATGTTGTGGCTTTGTTTGCTTACCAGTAGGCTTATATACTTTTTTTGTTCAATAGTTAATCAGATACCATGATTGTTTTATTTTGAAAGGTATTTTCTTTATAAGGTTAAAGATATTAGATTCAATGGCATCACTTGGCTACATCATGCACCATGCCTGCCACCCTTACAAACAGACCTCTACATCAGTACCTGTGTTCTCGTTCATGCACAGCTGGCTCAGAGGAAACTCACATCAGTCACATCATAGCTTGTGCGATACATTTAAAACTAATCAGTGATAGGCCGTTGTTGTCTTTTTCAGACATGCTGGTCGTATTAAGAGCAATTAGAGGCCATTCTGGTGAGAGCGAGTGTCTCTCTGGTGACTCCCCCCTGCACCTGCTCTCTCTGTTTAACATTCATGAATAGTTTAAATCCCCCAGCATCTGGCCCAACTCCTTCCTAGGATCCACACACACACACACACACACACACACACACACACACACACACACACACACACACACACACACACACAGGGTTCTAAAGTGCCATTTTGCTTTGTTATGTGAGTGTTAAAATGAATTATTTGTTATATCTGGAAACCAAAGCCACAGAAGGTATTACATGAGAGTTAGTTAGTTAGTTAAATGCAATGCAAATCAACTTTTAATGAGCAGTTTTAAAAACAATGTTATTATGATATTACCTGTGGAAGTATACACCGAAACTGGATTTATGTAGACAATTGTGATATATTTGGAGGTCTATAACAAATGATATATAAGCCAATAGCATTATTTTTTAACATTAACAACAATCTTGATATGGATTCCTTAGATCTGCTTTTTTTTGAAAGATTGTGACCAACATTAGTGAGGAATGTTACAGTTGAATATTTCAAATTGGCAGCTCCCTGGTTGACAAACTATGTTTTGGCTTCACCCTCTTTAAACTACTTAAAACCTAGATTTGCTCTTGTGCATTGCCATTCCTTATCGGCAATATTTACCAATACCGATCGGCTATTTGGTTATATCGGATGACATATTGGCCTGGCTGATTCATCAAAAGGGTTAACAGACCCTAATCTTTCAATCATGTTTCCACTATTGCTTTAATTTGACAATAGCAATGTATTGAATGTAGCAATATTTCACATACATATCCAATACAAAAATAGCCCTATGATGATGGATTGTGTATAGGTGTGTTTGTAGGAAGGCAAGATGTGTGTATGTACTGTAGTTTATTTAAAATGTTGAGGTGTACTAATGTGAAAGGGGCCCTATCATGCTTTTTGGGGTTTTCCCTATCCTGTATGTGCTATATAGGTTTTTGTGCATGTAAATGGGACAGTTCCAACACATCTCTAATGGTGCGTTTCCACTGCAGCGCGGAGCTCGCTTTAAGCGTGCCGAGCCGTGCGGGGCCCGTTTTTGGTTGTGCTTCCACTTGGCCTAGTTTTGGCTAGGGCTGCACGATTTTGGGGAAAAATCTAATTGCGATTTTTCTGACAAATATTGCGATTGCGATTCGATTTGCGATATTTGTTTTTAAGCGACCCAACGGAAGTTTATTGTAAAATGCGGCCATATTTCCGGATAGGAAGGTCGCATCAACATGCTCCCGTCTCTAGCACCCCCGCAGCCCGAGCTACGAGTGAAATAACTAAACGTACATGAAACTTCCGTTGGGTTGCTTTAAAGTCAAGCTTCAGTTTAAGATTCACCCTGTAATAGAAGTAAAACATGTGATTGAGCATTACTAACCTGACTCAGATGGTTTGTTACACCAAACCATCTAGGAAAGCTCCATTGGAAGCCATTTGGAAAAGTATTTCAAAAATACTTGGCAGGTGATTGGATCAATCTGTCATATTTGTATTTATTTATAGCCCCCCCCGCCCGGCCGCCGCCCCGCGGAGCGCCGCACCCCCGCCCCCGCACCCGCCGCGCCCCCGCCGCCCCGCCCCTCCGCCGGCCCCGCGGCGGCGCGCGCCGCCCGCGCGCACCGGCCGCCCCGCGCCGCCGGCGCCGTCGCGGCGCCACGACGCGGCGCTTCGCGGGACCCCCCCACCCCCCCCCGCCACCCGCCCACAAAAATTCTGCGTTAAGGTTACCATTATATTGTTTTTCACAATAGAGCTCTGGGGTGTCCAAAAGAGTTTGAAATGGATGGAATGGAATCGGCGGTGGACAATTCCCACATAAACTCCTCACATGATTCCAAATAAATACAAGCATTGGACAATAAATTTAGTCCCGAAAATACTTAATAAACTCCACTGGTTCTAGTACATTACCTACGACATAAAGTTCACCATGTATATAATTAAATAAACTCGACATTGAATTTAGTCCAAAAATTTTAACAGTAACTCGACCTAATCCTCTAGTACGTTTACAATTAATAAAACAAATAACTAACAATACTTGGACTGGAGCTCCTCGTGTATACCTTAATAATCGATATCGATTATTAGACCCTATAAACGTATGAAGAAGAGAAACGACTCTAATTACAACAAACATACGATACCGACCCAGGAAGATATTGTATTTAT
>NW_011356224.1:22483-24840 GCF_000735185.1 Notothenia coriiceps
AGCCCACGGCAACCGCGAGAGCCATCCTAGGCACAACCACCGGGCACGTCTTAGGATTGCATTGACATCCTATGAGCCAAAAATCACTGCTCTTGTTCAAAACAAAAAAATGTCCCTTCTCCCATTGAGAAAGTCAGCGATGACAAATCACAAATGAGGTGATAGTAAGCACCTAGTTTACTATAGTAGACGTGTAGTGTAGTATTCATTCATATAGTTACCCGTATCCCTTGTTATGGGTTTGTGCACTGAAGGGTTTGACAGTTCTTTCTGTATTCATTTAAATGCACTTTGTAATGTGTCTGGGTCAAATGTGACCAAAACGTATGATTTTTTTGTTATTACTTGAAAAGTGAAAAAATAGTATTGCTACAGTACTACCTCCTTGTGTTGCATTGGAGCTCTTTAGCTGTTTTTTTTGTATGTGAGGACATTTATTAAGACTGCTATTATTGTATTCAGTAAATGCACTTTGTGATGTGCCTGGTTCAAAAAACATAACCTGAATATTTGACTTCTAAAGCAAACAAATGTAATGCTACAACTGTGCACTTTTTTTTCAGATTCTGTTAAATTAATGCTAATTTGTTGTGTTTTTATGCACTTTTTGACCTACCTTTGTCAGATGAACAATGAATAAAAATGGCATGTTTTTCATCGCAGTAATATGTGTTGGTTTAAAATGTGTCACTATACCCGCTTTTTACAGGCCACTGAATGTATGGCCCAGCTGAATTTTGTAGTTATAAAATCTGGCCTAACTGAATGTGTAGTTGAATAGCCCTGTCGTAGGCCATCAGTCCAGGCAACATGTTGTATGTTGATGACAGGTACTCTGAGGCATTTCTTGTATGACATGCATCAATATTTTGTACAAGAGGGTCAGACATCTCCATGAATGAGATTCAGAAGTCTGCCATGTCTGTGCCAGGTTTCTCATAAACTCTGGTGATCCTTCATGCCATCATCATCCTCAAGATTACTGTGAGCTGCCTGTAGAGCCTCCCGAGTGCATTGCGCAGCGTTGAGGTTCTTCTTTATGTTCTCTGATAATTCCTCATGCTCCAGAATATTTGTCAGTCGTTGCTGGATCAGAACCTCTCTCCAGGAATTATCAGAGAACATAAAGAAGAACCTCAACGCTGCGCAATGCACTCNTTAGCTATAATCTGGCATATTGCATCTCTTCTCTTTGCTGAGATTAATGTTTTGTATTCTATAAATAAATACAAATACCTCATCTCAATGATTGGTGCTTTCCATCAGCAGATATCCTACATCTATGCTATCTACAAGAGATTCAAGGGATCTGGCATGGCAGACACTCTGGTCACAGCAGGGGTAATAATGATTATTACCCCTGCTGTGACCAGAGTGTCTGCCATGCCAGATCCCTTGAATCTCTTGTAGATAGCATAGATGTAGGATATCTGCTGATGGAAAGCACCANTGAGACAAGAATATACCGTAATTTTCGGACTATAAGCCGCGCCTTTTTCCCCCATTTTTCGACCCTGCGGCTTATATAACGGTGCGGCTAATCTATGGATTTTTACAGCTAACGGCCACTAGGGGACCTCCTAAATCTATGGGTTTTACAGGTTACAGTCCACCACCTTTAACTCTATGGGCTCTATGGCCCCCCCACCTTTAAGCGGCGGGCTCCAGCAGGAAAAGCTGGAGGCCGGAAAAGAGTGAGACAGGTAGCGCGCAAAAGTAAAAGTGGAACCGAGAGTGGTACGAGAGACAGAACGAGAGCAAGACAGACAGACATTACGAGAGCGAGACAGTTTGTCCCCGTACCACTGGTTGAAAACCACTGCTATAGATCACTGCCGGTACGTGCGCTGGGAGCGCACCGTTTAAGTTTGAAAGTTGAAAAGTTTGTGCTTCTGAAACGCTATGTGATACAGTACAGTTTACACAGCACAGTACATGTTCTGTAGCTACTATTGCACTAAATGGTAACACTTGAATACGTTATGCAAATATGCAACTTGTTTGTTGAAATGTTAATAAATGGGAGCTTCCTCAAACAGCCATCTCTTTCCCGACAATCCCCTCTGTGCACGAACCCTTACATATGGTAATTAAACATTAAAACACCTGCGGCTTATAGTCCAGTGCGGCTTATATATGTACACATCATTCAATTTAGCTGCTGCGGCTTATATTCAGGTGCGCCTTATAGTCCGAAAATTACGGTATTTGTTTATTGATTGTTATGAACCTGCCTGAGGACCACAGATGGAAATTAGCTATTAGCTATAATCTGGCATATTGCATCTCTTCTCTTTGCTGAGATTAATGTTTTTGTATGCATGGTCCTTCTATAAATAAATACAAATATGACAGAT
>NW_011356224.1:24885-33687 GCF_000735185.1 Notothenia coriiceps
GTAAATGTCGCATCCAATCTGGTTTACATAACCTTTAGCGTACACAGGATATTATTCTTCTAGTAGCGTAAAATTACAAAAGCGGACGCAGACAGACGTCTGGAACAGTTTCGGTCTTTGATTTACACACGGCATCTATTGCACGTCTGTCCGTCCTGGGAGAGGGATCCCTCCTCTGTTGCTCTCCCTGAGGTTTTCTCCCATTTTCCCCTTTAAACGGTGGGTTTTTCTCCGGAGGTTTTTCATTGTACGATGTGAGGGTCTAAGGACAGAGGGTGTCGTTTTCTCATACTGATATTCTGCACAAACTGTGCTGTTGTATTTGCTGTAAAGTGTCTTTACTTTAGGGTATTTTTATTATATGTACGATATATACGATTTTTGGCTCGACCAAAAATCGTTTAAAAATGTGCTATATAAATAAAACGTGATTTGATTTGTTGTCTAAATGGAGATCGGCTAAGCTAACGCAATATAGGCTATATGCTCCGACCGTCCACACTCACAACGGCCTATACAGACATAAATAAACCAGCGACTGTATTCGCCATGACACAGACAGTCAGTGGTTTGTACTTGTTTAACTTTTGTCTAGTTTCTGAACAGATATGAGGAGCTTGAGTGCAAAAAGCTAACGGCTTATGTTGTTTTTTCTGGGGTGCTCACGGGTGCTCATTGAAGATGATGTCACGGCCCCGCCTACACTGCGTTACTATAGTTACTGCCCCAGCTCCTAAACTGTAATGGAAGCGCAGCATTAAAGTGAGCCGGGCCTAATAAGGCCTAACCAAACCGAGCGAGGCCGAGCGAGGCTTGCGGTGGAAATGCGCCATAAGCAGTTGACCAATTATAACAGAGCCGGCCAGCTAACCAATCAGAGCAGACTGGGCTCTGGTTCCAGACAGAGGGTGAAAAGAGGTGCTGCATCACAGGCAGTATGAGAAAAATAAAGAGCTTTTTGAACATTAAAGCATGGAGACAGTAGAGGCAGAGAATACAAATATGAACCTGAAACTGATCATAATATGTCCTCTTTAAGTTTTTGTGTTTTTATGGAAACTGTCGTTTTGGAAATGGCAGTTTGTGATTCTATTGAACTGTATTGTGTTATACTGACTAGTGTTCAGCCACATTTATTTAAATATAGGTTAAATAGCCTCTGTATATTGCAATACAGCTTAACTGCACCACAAACTACATGCAGCAAATACAGCAGTTCAATAAACAACTCAATGAAACCCATTCTTTAAAAAAAAGACATTTATTCTAGTCTCTATAGACTAAAGGCAGCATTTATTGCAAAGCAGTTATTAGAATGTATTAGTTTAAACTACCAACTAAGTGCATGTTCCACTTGTGGCAAGACTTGGACTGTGATAAAACTTTATTAGTCCAATAAAGACTGTAATTACTTGATTCATATTCTGTACCAGTGAGAAACAATTAATGTACCAACCTGAACACCCTGTACTGAACAGATGATACATACTAATCATAGATTCCCACCCGTGATGGTGTTTGAGTAAGGATTAGGGGAAAATGCATTCAGTCACCAGCATTAAGTGGAAGAGAGACATATGTAATGACATAAACAGAGAGTCAAGGCTAAAACCATGCTACTGTGTCAATGCAGCTGCTAAGTGAAATCTCATTTATATAAAGTGGCAGAGGCAATTATGATCTCAGAGAGGCATTTAGAGTGTTTCCTTTCAAATCCATCAGTCAGTTGCAACATTACAGCAGGGCCCTATTACCTTGACATTTGAAATGTGTAGATGAGGGAAAGATGCCTTGTTGTTGTTGCATTTGGGTTAAAATAGTGGGAGGGCTTATTCAGTACCTGCGTCTGATGCTGAAGAGTAGGGCTTTAAAGGCAGGACTGCAGGCTGAGCACAAAAACAATAATAACAAATCCAGCTCTGGTATATTAAAAGACCAAGTGAAGTGGCAATTTGGTACAAATACAATTCAAACTGGTTTCTTTCATCTTCTATTGGTCGTTTTAGATTAGTTCAGTTTTTTCTGATTTGTCTTAGGGCAATATCCCCACACCATCGAGAGGAGTTGCTACATTTTATTACCAACATATGTGGTTTGCTTTTACCTCTAAAGTAAATGTTTTTCTTTAAGTAAATGTTAAAGTTTTTCTGGAGTCAGTTTGCACTTATGTTTCTGTAGATTCAAATCAAAGATAGGAGATTGCTATCACTTGTGCAATATAGGCAAAAACCTCAATCATATTATTATTTCACTTTAGTGCTTCACATAAAGTCATCAATTGACCATCAAGGAGTGATTTTGAAGTGCTCTATCTTTTCTGAAAGGCTTGCTCGGTTTGTGGTTGGCAATTTCAGTCCTCCTCACTACTGCCCTCATCCACTGAGGCAATCATTAGTTATTCATTTGAAATTGTTGTTATTTAGTCTATCATAGTTTAAGCACCACTTTTGAACCCAACCCTGAATGCAAGAATGGTACAATTGTTTTTTTCCATACAACAGAAATGGCATGATAAACTTAGATAAGAAATAGTAGGTTTGCATGCCTTTTTGAGAAAGTCCCTTCCATGCTAACGTTTCTTCACTCCCTCCTTCATCCAAAACCTTAGTTCCTAAGAGATCCAAGAATTTCAAATTCAGATCAAAGTCATGTATGAGTAAAAATGGGATTGAGGGTGCTTGCTGGAAATGGACCAAACATCAGGATTGAGACCGATTGAATGTGTTGGCATCAGTTTGGTTAGGTTGGGCAAATAGTTTGTGGTGTGAACGCAAACAAACCAATTTGCCTATTTAAAAATCTATTTAGGAAATACATTTACATTTCATCTGCATAATGCCCCTTAGACAACCTATTTATGCAAATCATGTTGTAGCCTGTCAGTCTGCTGGTGGACACGTGGCAGGCATCAGGCTAACACATAAACTGGGATTTCCTTGGCTCGTCAGTGTTTTATATTTGAATGCAGCATCTACAGTCACTACTTTGACTTTTAACATTACAAGTGTTAACCTTATTAGCGTCACAATGTAGCTGGGATGAAGTGTTTCCCACAGACAAATGTGCATCGACTGACAGGGTCCCATTGATTACCCTGTCTGACCTCTCTGTGGAGGGCCTGAAACCACAGATATTTTTCTTTTATCCCCCTTTTCTTTTAAGTAAAAGTTAAGAAAAACTGAACTTTGGATCATTTTGACGTGTAATAAACGAAACAGCGACTTTTTCAGGGATGATAAAAATAGATTTTTCGCTTGGTGCTCATTCTTTGTTTTCACTGGAAAGTGGACGGGGACTTTATTTTGCGTGGCAGTGAGGTTGTGTTGCTCTCATCTTTGAAGGCAAAGTACCAGACCAGTACTTAATTGTACTTTTTTTTCCTTCTTGATTAAGGCAAAATAAACCAAAACCATAGCTGCTTAAGCACTCTAAAATACTTTTTGAAATAGACTTCTCAGCTACTGTTTTTATTTGTATCTTTTAACCTTACTCCTGTCCTCCTCCCTTTCACCATCATTGCATCAAGGACTGTGTTGGCTTATTCTGATTCATGTCTTGTTCATTTCCTGATGTGTTGCAGTGGGTACCAGTGCTGTCGGACTTCAAGTCTAAGGACACGGTGTGGAGCTTTGTGCCACAGAAAGCAGGCCAACCCATGGCCCTGCACTTCGGGGACTACAACCTGGACGGCTTCCCCGATGCCCTGGTGGTTCTCCGCAACACCACTGGCAGGTAGGAGAAATATCTTTTGGTGTGGTATATGGTAGATCATGCTTTGCCTCTGCATCTCTATTTGTTTGAGTAAATGGGGGAGCAATGACTTGGGTTATGAAAGTCCACATAAATACACTATATAAATGCAGTCCATTTATTATTCACACACAGTTGCCTTTCTTCTCGCTCTAGGACCTTATTTGGCATAATGTCTCGTAAATGATGCAATATCTTCGAAATGATTCCTTGCTTGGCAGGCGATCCTTTGGAATCCTTTCAAGTAGGTCCCTGAATTCCACTCCTACTAATCGTTCCATTGCTTTGCCTCACTTCGTTGATTCAGAAGCATGCAGTTTGAGTGTCCACATCCATGAATTGAATATGTTGTTTACAGTTGCACACATATGGCGATTGCATTATGACTTGGAAATATGTCACGAGAGTAATTCAATTCAATAAAATCCTCTCAATTTGGATGAAAACTTGCATTATTCGGTGCTCACATTCCAATATTTCATGTAATATTATACTTTTGATGCGATTATACTACTTTAGAATTCCAGTGGAACTTGAATTGAAATTGATCAGCTCCAGATGCATACTTAAATGGCTTGTGTAAATCTGTTTAGCTACAAATCTATGTTTTTGAAGACACCACAGAGAGAACGGATTTACTCATTAAATGACTGTGAAATTACTACTTGCACTGACATTTTCTCATGCTGGTAGAATAAAAAAAACATTTCTCCCATATTGATATTAATAATCAAATAAAGTAGAACAGGGATAATGAAATATAATGATTTGCAACTAATTTGGGGAATATAAATATATTTGAATGCTGATACACATCGGCAACACATTATTGTATTAATATTTGAATTGGTTCGCAGTATACACCTGTTTAAGAATAAAATTCTCCTCATACCACAGAATATTTTCAAAGAACAGCATTTTACAAAAGGAGATTTGAAGTCGCTTGGCGTCTTGCAGTGCTCTACATCTTGGAAAAATAATGTTTGATATAAATTGTCTCATTAATAAATCGTATCAGCTGAAGCATAACTTAAGGTGATTGCTGACACTTTACCACTTGTGGAACAATGCTAACAGTCCTTGGATACTGAAAACAGTATGGAGGGTTAATATGTTCTGCACGGAGCAAAGCGTATCTATAGCATTTTAATATAATAGAAAAACATGATTACCATCCAGTTTAACAAAGCGAGAACTAGGAGCAAAAAGACAGCTAAGGTGAGTGTGTTCTTCAGCTCGGTGAATGATAAGCCATTCCTTTTAAATAGAAAATCACTGCAGCACGTGCTAGGACGTAAGCACCATGGACACTACGATGTGAATGTGTGTTGAAGGACCTATGTGGATTATCTGGCCTCAGCGATGAAGATAAGATAGCTGAAGGGGTCATGGTTATGATTGTCTATGCATACTGATTGTTTCATGTTTGTGTGTGTGGTGGACGCAGTAAGATGTTGGTTAGGAACTACAAAAGATTCACACACACGAACATGTGAACCCTACTTTCTTATCCAAGCTCTATATAATCACCAGTAAGTCCTGTCAGGCTTAACTCTTTGCTGTCACCCTCATCTAGAAATGACTTCTGTCTCACCAGCTCTAATCACACCAGCTATAGTTCCTCTCTTTTTCCCTCCCTTTCTCAATTTTTCTTTAAGCCTGACCATTGTAATCCCACACTTGGCTATAAACGTCATCACGGTGTTTCCCAATACAATTTGACCCAAGCAGTAACACTTTGAACCACAGATTACAGAAGAGGGTCATTCAAAGGTTATCTACTGGAAAATGACTTAGAATTGACACAGTTGAAATGATTGGTCAGTTGCTCGTTTTGTCTTACTCATTAAAACATCCCTATTTTAAAGCTTTATGTATGTATAAAGACAAAGCCAAAACCAACATACACGTGTCTCATAAACCATTTCTGAACACACAACTCTGTTCTGTTATTGGGCCGGAGGTTTGCTTGTAGTAGCAAAGCTTCTGTATTACTGAATGGCATTGGAGCAGAGTTATAAATCGAAAAACTGAAAAAGAAATGTGCTTTCTTCCGTTTGGTGGCTGTTAACAGAACCTTAAGCGCTAATCCCATAGAGTGGTGCAGTGACATTACATTACATTGCATTTAGCTGACGCTTTTATCCAAAGCGACTACAGTGAATTTCTGCTTATCTTTCTTACAGTGCAGACGCTTTTCTGCTTGCTCTTGCCTCTGCTTACTTTTTATGCTGATTTTCCTATTCTTATTCTGTGAAAACTTCGAGCAACGGCTCCTGGACATTAATTTATAACAGGGACAGTTAATCTTCGTAAATAGACGGAGGGTTTCAGCCATATTTCAACATTTTTACGACGACCTCAGTCTTACAGTAGCGTGGCCTAGTGACAGCTAAAGCCTGGTAGGCTACTGCATGCTATTTAGCTTAAGCTAGTTGGTAGCAAAATGCCTCCGTCCTCTACAGATGACTTCCACAAACTTCTACAGAAGATGGCTGTGTTGGAAATGAAAATGCAACGGTTGGAAGTTAACGTGGAAGTGAATGGACTATGTCGTGGGAATGACACCACTTTACCAGTGTTGCAAAATAATGGAAAAGGGTATGCTAACTCACAGCTAGTTAGCAGCTACAAGGATTCCAAGGAACAGGAGGGCAGTGTACCGGGTAATAAATCTACAAGTGGTAGTCCTCCCTGGAACTCTCTGGGTGCAAAGCCTAAGAGTAAATCATTTCCATGGGATTTGGGAGGACGAATAACAGGCAGAGCCCAGCGCTCTGAAATCTGTGATGCGACCGGCTGGCCTGCATCGTTATCACCCAGGAAGAGCGCCTCTTCAACCCCTATTCATACTAGCAAACAGCCATGGACAGCTGCTACAGGGAGAACTACAACCAGTCCTCCTAAACCACAGAGTGTGCCAATCCAGAACAGATACGCTCCGCTGACCGAGAACCGGAGATCTCTTTCTGATGACCTGGATAACGTATTCACACAGCAGGGTAAGGACCAATAGCTACTCCAAAAGTAAAAGGCTAGAGGGAAAGCTAACGACTGGGCCTGAAACTCTGATTCTGGGTGACTCTGCTGTAAGAGATGTAAAAGGTCTGAGTAGTAAGAACAACACCAAAGTACTCTGTTTTCCCAAGGATATGGTCTCTGAGAAGATCCTGCATATTGGGGCTGAACCAGGGGCGGATCTAGACAAATATTCATGGGGTGGCAAGAGGGTGGCAGGAGAATTTCAGGGGTGGCATCCCCTGGCAGAAGTATATGCTGATTTAATCGCAGTCATATCAATCAATGTTAACTTGGAAAGCCACAATATTGATATTTTAACTCACTAACATTAGGTGACATTATTGTGGCACATCAGTAAAGCCTTAAATATAAATATATAAGGTGGCACACGTAATTTAATGAATTTTAACTGAATGAGTTGGTTTAACTCTTAGACCAGCAGGGGTACCAAATATGCAGACTGCTGCAATAAGTACATTAATTAACTGTCTCATCGATGTGTGTCTGTATGAATATGATAATATTAACAATCATATTATTCCTATCAGCTGTCAATCACTGTTATGATTCACATATTCAGTGTTATTATTAAATAAACTATATTTGACAGCTGATAGGAATAATATGATTGTTAATATTATCATATTCATACAGNCATCCCTATCAGGCTTTGAAGGGGAGGGAGGACCCACCACCCTGCTCCTCTCATCATAGGAGGGCAGAGTGAGGTCTACACTGTAGGAAGGGGGGTTTGGAAATCTGCTTCCATCTTCCTTGTATTGTTTTGGTTTGGATGATTGTGGTAGGCATGGTGATGAAGCCGGGGGAGATGGTGCGGGTCTCTGCTTCGGTGATTTTGGTGGGCGTCGTCGAGGGGCGGGGGTAAAGGACATGGTGCCAACCCTGCGTATCGCCTTCATGCGGTCATTGAACTCCAGGGGGGAGGGCGAGGGTGAAAGGGTGAGCGGAGAGTAGAGAGAGCTGGGGGATGAATGAAGAGTATCCTCAAAGGCGTTGACAGGGGGGGTGACGGGCAGTGGAGACTCCTCCATTTGTGTCATAGGTCTCCCATAATCAGAACATTCCTCAGGCGGGTGCTGTGATACTTCTTCAAGGTTTTCTGTGCGATGTGTTGTGTCTTTCTCCTGTTTTGATTCCTCTTGCCGCTTGTCCTTGGCAGAGGGAACAGATTGATGACGCAGGCAGTTGAATATGTTAGAGATAAACAATTTCTCTCCTGACTTGTTCAGGCAAACTCCATCTGCCTTATAAAGATGTCTGCGATCCCAGAAAAAGTTAAAATTGTCAATAAAATGGAAAGAATGGTCAGTACAGACAGTTGAAAGCCACGTGTTCAGTGCAAACAGTCTGCTGAATCTCTCCACTCCTCTTCTGACTGGCGGTAGAGGGCCACTGATGAACAACAGACATTTAAAGTCTTCTTTCAGCACTTCTGACTGTTGTTTCACAACATCATTTGTTCCAATGTGCAGTACCACATTCTTCACAGTCGGATGTTCAGCCCCAATATGCAGGATCTTCTCAGCCAAGTCAGAGACCATATCCTTGGGAAAACAGAGTACTTTGGTGTTGTTCTTACTACACAGACTTTTTACATCTCTTACAGCAGAGTCACCCACAATCAAAGTTTCAGGCCCAGTCGTTAGCTTTCCCTCTAGCCTTTTACTTTTGGAGTAGCTGTTGGTCCTTACCCTGCTGTGTGAAGAGGACAGGTTATCCAGGTCATCAGAAAGAGATCTCCGGTTCTCGGTCAGCGGAGCGTATCTGTTCTGGATTGGCACACTCTGTGGTTTAGGAGGATTGTTTGTAGTTCTCCCTTTAGCAACTGTCCATGGCTGTTTCCTAGTATGAAGAGGGGTTGAAGAGGCGCTCTTCCTGGGTGATAACAATGCAGGCCAGCCGGTCGCATCACAGATTTCAGAGCGCTGGGCTCTGCCTGTTATTCGTCCTCCCAAATCCCATGGAAATGATTTACTCTTAGGCTTTGCACCCAGAGAGTTCCAGGGAGGA
>NW_011356224.1:33727-52619 GCF_000735185.1 Notothenia coriiceps
ATCAAACCACCTGTTAAAATGCACCAGAATACAGGAAATCTATTTTTTTTTTTCGTGGGTGGGGGGGATCCCCAAACCCCACATTCAGGATGCTTCCTACGCCCACGGTAGACCTCACTCTGCCCTCCTATGATGAGAGGAGCAGGGTGGTGGGTCCTCCCTCCCCTTCAAAGCCTGATAGGGATGTGTGTGTACAAAACGCTGCAAACTGATATTTGCTGGGTCCAGGCTCAAGGGCGTATGGCACTCTCAACGATTTTCCAGGAACTGCGGCCCTGCCTGCCTTTAGCTTTGCCGATATCTGTGGTTGACTACGGTAATAGCCATAAGAGCAGTGAATCATCTTAGACTACAGACGCCGCTCAAACGATTGTGGTGACGTTTATCCACATTTAGCAGTAATCCCTCCATGTTCCCCAACAGCTTTGTTACCATAAAACCTCGACTCGNTATTCCCTCATCAAACTTAGCAGAAGTGGCTTGATTTTGTTCTCAGCAGGGGACTTTGACAGAGTATTTCTCAAAAAATACACAGTAAAAGTACTTCAATGTATTGTAAGTAGTAGGCTAATACAAAGTCAAACAGTATCAATGTCATGAAGAAGTCATGGTAAAATTATATTTGTATCATTCATCAAAGATAGCAGAAAAACATGCATTATGGAGGGGACTATGAGAGGATTACTCACAAAGTACACAGCAAAAGTACTTCATTTTATTTCTGGTAGAAAAGGTGGGTGTGGTCCATGAGTGGTGGAAATTAGTCTGTTAGCTAAGCTTAGTCCATTGTAAATAATAATTGTAATGTTTTGCTGACATTAAGTACTATTAATATCTTCACAGAAAATGCTGAGGTTTATCATTTCACTGCTCTTTTAGCTGACATTTAATAAATGCAGGTACATTTTTAGCAGCTATTCATACTAAATCAGTTGTCCCTCCCCCTGGTGCCAGGACCAACAGATCCATCTTTAGGCTCAGCAGCCCTGTCCCCCCATAATGCTTTGCAGTCTTGCCATGCTGTCCATTGAAAGCCAGTTGGCTAGAAAGCTGGACTTCAAGGACTTGATCAGTGACTTTCCCCCTAAGAAGGCTAGGCGCTGGGCTCTTGGTGAGTAAGGCTGAGCCAGGGCTCGTAATAACTGTTGAAGGGCAAGGCTATGGTAACAGTATTGGATCACTACACTAGGGATGTGCATCTCCATCACTGAGGCCGATGTGATGCGCATCTCCATACGTTGCCATGATACGATAGATTAACGATACATTTGAAACACCAGGCGATGCATACGATACGATTTGATTCAATATTATGTGATACGATGCGATTCAACACGATGCAAAATAATGATACTTCAATATGGTACGACAGAGGATTTTAGTTTTATTCCTGATAAGCAGCAAATCGTAAATTAACAAAAAAGTGCTTTACATATTTGGTTCTCTCTACTAGTACTGCACATCCCTTTATGCTGTTTCTTTTTTTTACCTTTTTTACCTTAAAAAACTCTCCAGAGTACAGTACAATTGTATAACACCTCACAGTTAAACAATTTAAGGATGCATTGCCCATGATTAACAATGTGCAAATAACAGCTCCCATAGTGCAATGCCCATACAGCTGCCAGCCTAATGTGCTTAACGTAAACGTAAACGTATTATTGGCAGTCACAGGCTATTGTAAACTAAACACTGCTCTCTCTGACAGAACGCCTCACTGAGTGATTTAACTCATATGTCTAACTTTCAGGTTTCTCTTTTCAGCCGCAGACCCCATGTCGCCTCTTTATGTGCGTCGCTAAGTTCCTCGTACTACTTGTGTACTTTAAAGCGGCACGGCATCATTTACAATTTGCGAGCGATTTTTCAAGTTGACCGTCTTTCTTGAAAAATCCGAAGTGTTGCCAAACGTTTGATTTGTAGGTATATTTCGCTGTGCTGTGTTTCTCTTTCTCCTCGACTTCCGTGTGTGTTGATAACTGAGACTCTCGGCCTCCACAGAGCGAAGCAAAGATCAAAGATCTTCTCTGCTGAGCGTTGACAAGATGAGGGTTTTTTTACCGATGCAAAGACGCTACAATCGATGCGTCGCGAGTTCAACCCAAACTGTAGCCGATGTGCACTCTTTCAACCGGTGCACTCGCATCTTGAACGTTTATGCCGGTGCACCAATGCAAATCGGTGAATCTTAACATCCCTACACTACACAGAAGATGCATGATGAGAAAAAGACTGAGAACAGGTAATAGGCTCTGATTTAGCACCACCATCAGGCCTTTTCACTTCCATTTCCGTTTTTGCATTGTGCTTGGTTGGCGTGGCCTGGGCCTGGTGGTGGGGCCCAATGTGATATATTTTCATGGGGCCCAAGATCCCTGGCGGCGCCCCTGGGTCACTGTATAGTCCTCCCAAAAATCAATTTACTATATGCATTGCTTCTTTTCAGTAAAGTCAACGAGGGTTCCACGTCATCTTTGAGCGATGGGATGTGCTTGTTCTTATTTTTCTTCTGACATTTTATCAAATGCATCCTGTCTACTTGCCAAATTTGGATTCAGCAGCCCTCTGCAGCTCAAACCCGATGCCCTCTGCTTACCAAATATGTGTACAGCCCACATCTGATCTATTTTAACTCCCCCTCCCTTCTTTTCTTTCTCTCTTCTCTCTCATCTCCATCTCTACTCCTTCTTCCTTTTAAGTGGTTATTTATAGCTGCTTTTTCAGATAAAAGTCCTTCCCGTCTGTGTCATTCCTCCTCCGAGCAAAATCATTGCCGAATTAAATGTTTAAAATAGGACGATTGAAGGAGTAGTGGGTGTGACATGGGACTAATCGAGTGGAATCAATGGAACAATGAGCAGAAGGAATAAAAAAAGATGTGGTCGGCTATGAATGCATGAGGTTGTTTTGTGTTGTATTGCTCAGGTTTGATAGACCTGGCTTTGACAAAACCAGTATTTTGCTTCTAATACTTTAGAAGAATATATCTGTGTTCTTTATGCATTTGTGTTGACTGACAGACTTATTTGACTATATACTGTATTAGATAACTACTACTGGGCCTTGTATATAAGCATTACATCTGTATTGTGATGCTTTAATTGAAAATGTGACAATATACTTTGGTCAACCATCCAATCCAATTACCGACCACTAGGGTATGGGGGTGGATGCAACAAGCCAAACAGAGTCCAAACTACTTTTTTCACAGCCATGACCTCCATCTTTTCTTGGGTACTGCCAAACGGCAAATGCCAAATGGGATACAAAGACCTTATAAACATGTTTTTGCCCAATGAGTCCCTCGAAGAGCCGCCAACAACTCTGTCAGGAGTCATCATAATCTGATGCTTATTCTTTCCCTAATAAGGCTGGTAGAAACGTACCTGGTTTTTCGAAACAGGCTGCAGCATTGATGGATGTTCACGTGGTTCCATTTATACCATAATTGAGGCTCCATGTACGTCCTTCTGGCGTTAGGGTACATTTACCGATCCACACTCCCAATATGTTCTTTGCCAGGAGTTCAAAGCCATTTGGCTGTCTTTTATTTCTCCAAAGAGGAATATAGTCATGTTGGTAACGACCGTAACAGGGAATCTACCCACACAACCTCTCTCCAAAATCATTCAGTTTCAGTGTTTCCCACAGAATGTGATTCTATTTGTGGAGACACCCTCAAATAAGAAAATACATGCGAGTTCATGGCTACTGTAGACAATGTTCTTGTTGCTCCGTGTTGCGTTGTTAATGAGTGACACACCGGAGTTGAGGATCTGTGGGGTTTATTCTCCCAAAAATATAATTTACAATTTAGGCATTTAGCAGTAAGGCACGTAGCCCTCAGTTACTCCAGGCAGAATGTCCCTGTAATTGGTCATTGTAAGTCGCTCTGGAATAAGGCGTCTGCTAAATGCCTAAATTGTAAATTATATTTTTGGGAGAATAAACCCCACAGATCCTCAACTCCGGTGTGTCACTCATTAACAACGCAACACGGAGCAACNATTAAATATCGTCCGCCACAAATGGATCTCATAAAAAAAAGTGAGGTGGGCTGATGATCGGACGGTTGTGNAGTGGTGTTACAGGCGGGATTTGAACTCACAACCTTCCGATCATCAGCCCACCTCACTTTTTTTTATGAGATCCATTTGTGGCGGACGATATTTAATTGTGGCGGCCTGCCACAAGTAAATCAATGTATGGGAAACACTGAGTTTGTTAAATTCTTCTACTTCTTGTTCTTTCTTTACCTTCAACACCTATCTCACCATGTTCACTCTGTCTTCTTCAGTGAATCTTATTTTCTAATGAGTGAAACCCAACGATCCTAAAGGAAAATGATCAAGGGTTGCTTGGCGTCTTGCAGTGCTCTACATCTTGGGAAAATAAATTTTGATTTGATCAAAGATTATTAGTCTTGATTCTAGTATTTGTACTAAACTTGCTATTTCTAATGGTTTCATTTAAATGTATTTAAGTGGCACTAACTGATACAAACTACTCAGCGTATCTGTCTTCTGAATAACTTCTGCCATTGCTGTCAGGAGCCTTTATCCCATAAGTTATTGTTCAAAGTGTAATTGTACCGTAGGCTGACTCATTGTTGGATTAGTCCGCAATAGGATGTAGCAATACATAATTAATTATCTTTTAAAATCTAAATGTATGGAATATGTCTATCTTAAATATATTAAGACACATAACTTAATTTACATTAGGGGGATAGATTATGCTTTTTAAGAACTGTTTAGGAACACACTCAATCGGAACAGTAAGACAGATTAAGGGTTTATGTGCGACGGGTGTATTTGTCCATGTGTGTTTATGTTTTTCATTTCGGTAGTGTGTAATTTCCATCAGAGGCTCCTCAAACTCCACACCTCAGGGTGCACGTTATATCCAGGTCACAGGATATAACGTGCCTCCAGATTCTTTCTATCTCCGTCTCACACACACACTTCTACTCTCACAAAACAGTTATATCACAACAAAGAAAACCAAGCTCCTGCTCTCTGCTGAAAGAAGAGGCAATAGGTGTTCCATTGTTTGCTGAGGAGATGAAAGGCAACACAAAGAAACAGACAGAGATACAGAGGTGGAAAAAGAGTAGTACTGTGAAACTAAAGAAGGGGACTTTTTTCTATTTCTTCCCTTTTGTAATCTTATATCAGTGGGAGAAACTTTTCTGCAGGAAGCCTGAAGAGAAAGTGCCGTTCTTTCTGGTGCAGATGACACAGCATGGTGCTGCACAACATAAACGGCTTATGATCGGGATTCTGAACTCTCTGCAGGCAACTCACGGAAGTAAAACCGTTTCATATGGCATGTACTAACTTGGAGTTTTGCATACAAGCACATAGCAGTGTAGTACATCTTAAAAGTTGTCTTTCAGGAAAGCTTGAAAAATATCCTCAATTCTCCATTCTGGAAAGCTGTATTTATGCAACAATGTTAATTACAACAATTATTTAGAGATGTTCCGCGACTAAGTATATCAGGTACAATGTGCTGGAGTGCTAACCAACAGAGGCGCAATTCTTACATAGTGATGTCATTGGAGTGCAATCGAGGCGTGTCTGGTGGGGTGGGGAGTGTGTGGGAGAGAAACTCCCTCTGGAGGGAACTTTATGATTTTAGCCTTTGTAGACCATTTACATGCACAAAAACCCAAACCTTATTATACACACTACAGGAAAGGGAAAACCCTAAAAAGCATAATAGGGCCTCTTTCAGTCACAAAGCTGGGATAATGTGTGCAAGCACTGACCCTACATATTTTAAGTAGAGTTTGTAAACTTAAATGTTATAGTTTGTACCCACCAATTGCATTAGGCAGAGCGAAAAAGCATGTTTATCTTTTTGGTCTTGGTTTCCCTCTGCATATAATGTATACCTTTTTACCAGTAGCAGCCACAAATGCAGGTTCTATGTGACACTTCTTTTTGGATCAATATATCTCCAAAATCAGTGTCAAAAAAAATGTACAACCGGATTTCACAGCACAGTTTCTCCCATCTTCACTAGTACCCATCCTTTTTCTACCTTCTTCAGCTATTACTTACTTTTGTTCATGTTATCATCATCAGCATGCAAATTAACAGTAAGAAGATTTAACAAAGAGACGATGCTTTAGCAGACATGGTTGCAAACTTAGAGAATGTATCCCCTGCTGCCACAGTGTCTTGTCGATACACCAATAGATATCAGTACTTTCTAGGAATAACACTCACTTTAGTTCACAAAGCAAAGCAAAATGGCACTTTAGAACCCTGTGTGTGTGTGTGTGTGTGTGTGTGTGTGTGTGTGTGTGTGTGTGTGTGTGTGTGTGTGTGTGTGTGTGTGTGTGTGTGTGTGTGTGTGTGTGTGAAAATGCATTATCCTCAGCAGTAATCATGTTTCCCCACATCTCATGTCACATTCATGCACTGATTAAAAGGCAAATTGATCAGCTTTAATGTGTGATCTGCCTTGAGTGACTTTCCATGTAATTAAATGTGTGCATGGTTTAATGTCCACATCAGCATGTGTTCCTCAAGCAATCGAACACAACAGCCAGATCAGCTCCTCTACAGATCCAAAGCTATCATCATGCTCTGTGGCTTTTGACCCCTGCAGATGACCAGGGTCAGAATGCTGATTACAACTGGCCAGAGATACATCAATGCCTGCTCAGGAACGTACTGTACACACACTTCTACCCTGCCTGCATGCACATATTGAGTTTCTTTATGATGGGAAACTGCAATATATTTGCATTAAACTTGCATTGACACAGATACATTGGTGTAAAAAAAAAATCATTGGTGTAAAAAAAAAGATCATTATTTTTACCACATTATCGCTAATAATACAACAAAAAATGTGTTCACCTAATATTAGAATTAGGGAGAGTGCTTTTCACCAGTGGTGGAAAAACTACTCTGACCTTTATTTGAGTAAAAGTAGCATTACGGTGTAAAAATACTGTGTAAGAAGTAAAAGTCCTGTATGTATTGTACAATCATACTCAAAAATACTGTGAACTATACTTGAGTACAGGTACCTCAAATGTGTATATAAGTACAGTGATTGAGTGAATATACTAAAGTACTTTCCACCACTGCATTGTACTTCCTATAAAAGCTGTATCTGTTGCTTTTCCCTCAGGGTATAGCAGCATGAGGCGACTGACTTTCAAGCAATATTTCAGTCCTCTGTCACTCCCACCTTATGAAACCATCAACTGACAATTTGAAAGTGTACGGGTCAACGAGCAGCAGCAGGGCAATAACAAAACACCTGACCCTCTCCAGAAACATCATGGTTACCGCACCGAATTTGTTGCTGATTAATTGAAGAATCTTGAGATTATTATATGCGGTTTCCTTAGATCTATAAATCAAGCAGATGGAAACCTCATCCTTGCAGTTGTAATAGATTCTTGTCACATCCAAGTTTCAATGTAGAAAGAATGTTAAAACAAATGTATGCCAGTTTCTTACTTGTTTCCCCAGGACTGCCTTGTTGTCTCATGAGGGCTGAATAATTAAAAGTTATCAATATTTTATAACTTATTGCAGTGGAAGGGATTTTTTTTCAATATACTTCCTTTCTAATATTGGCATAATAAATTATCTTGTTACCAAGTTGGGGAATATTTTGCCCATGCGGACCATGGAGAAAGTAGGGTATTTGTAGTATTTTTGGAATGTCCTTCATTGCACTTTCATTTTCTTTACAATAGATATTCATGTGCTACTGAATCAGAGTTCTTCTTATACAGTATGTTACTGCTACAGCACAGTTCCTGAGCCTGGAAATGTAATGCATTAAAGATCCCATGTCATGCTTTTCTGGTTATTAACCGTCCCCTTGTGTGTTATGTAGCTTTTTCTTAATGTAAACGGTCTGCAGAGTCACAAACCCTCAAAGTACACCCTGTAGCGAGTAAAACTCTAACACAGAAAAGACCTGTCTATGCTGCCCCAGAACGCCTCGTTGGAGATTTATCTTTTTCCATTGTTTGCTTCCTGGGTTCTGTGACGTGCCCATACCCAAATGGACCAATCCGTGGAGCTCCTCACACACACACACTCTCTCAGCGGCGAAACTGTGACACGCTGGGGCGGGGGGTGCTAGTGGAGCCTCGCAGCGGCGAAACTGATGTGCGCCGCGTTTGGGGGTGCGGGGGGGGGGGGGGGGGGGTGGTTACTAGTGGAGCCTCGCAGATCGGGGTGCTGCACTATTCTTCACTGAAAGTCCTTTTTTTCTTGTGAATGTTTTGCACCTCACCACCAACACGGCTCCTCTCAACATGTTTTGTTTGCTAGTGTAAATATTCAAAGGGCATTTGTGTTTGTGCTGTGGACATGTTAACTCTCCCCTCCGAGCTGCAGTAGAATGGTTCAACTCTCCTCGGATAATGAGGTGTGTGGAGTGTTTTTGTTTGCTGTTTCTATTAAAGTGAAGAGTGTTGCGTGGGCAACAGTTAGCATCGCCACCACCTCCCCTCGGCTCTTTTAGCTCTGACCAGCTGATGCCAGAGGAAAAATACAGATCAGACCCAGAGGCTTTTAGAGCTAGATGCTACACACAAACACACACACACACACACACACACACACACATGGTCACATTAGACAGATCTAAAAAAAGCGTGTATCTGATGTACCGAAAACTATTCCCGAGTTAGAATATTTCAAGAAATGCAAGAAGATTAGTATTGGTTTATTGATGCATAACATAAATGTAGTTTGAGAAAATACATTTATAAATATAGGCACAGTATTTCATAAAATGTGAAATATATTCAACACAAGTAACACAATGGACCCAGATTGCATAATGCCTCAGCTAAAGCTCTATGTTTAAGATTTCCTTTGATGAATTCCAATTATGTTTAAATACATTGAATCGTGAGATAATATTGTATTCTCTGTAGGATTCACTACATGGAGACACAGCGACAGTCTTGTAACCAAGATTTTTAGAAATCTTTGAGCTAAAATACTAACCATCTGCCTGTCCTCTCGCTCAAGGAGAGTAATCATCTCGTGAGCGTTCTCTTGGTCTCTCACTCTCTGCCTCATGTTGTACATCAAAGCTGTACTGTATGCCTGTATATGCCACAAAACGCTCTCTCCATGGGAACACACCACTGCCGTCATTCAGCTTAAAGATAATAGGCCCTTGTTGGCTCACCAATTTACTTTCAATTAATGAAATCTTCCTTGTTAAGGAAGCTCTCTGAGGAATTGAGAGCACTCTATGTATGGTATATGCATGCCAGAGGGAGATGGAAATGTGCATTTGTGTGTGAAATACCGTAGTGTCTGTGGAGAAAGCATTAAAACATCACCTCTTCGGAACGAGACGTCTGTAATCTGCCTGTATTGATTCTGATTGGAGTAATCGCTCTTTGTACTGTATTGGTGACCACTTTTACAACCTCAGGCTACAGTTTGAAGATTTATTTACTCCAAAATCCTTTAAAAAGTCAGCAAATCTCCAGATATGTATTTAGTATGTATAATAGTTCTTTGTTGCTTTCTTTCCATCAAAGTCGATTGCTTTCTTCCTTTCTGTGCACAATCATTACAACCATTTTAACGAGTTAGTCATCATCTTTTGAAGAGAAATTGCTGTATGATGAGTGAGTGTCTTGACAGACGTAGCCTATAGTTAATGATGCAATTCCACTGACAATTATCTCTTGTGTTGTTCTGTTTTCTGTTTTAAGGAAGAAATGTAAGATTATCCTTGTTTAAAGCTACATTGTGTTGCTTCTCTATTGCTGAAATTAAGTAGATCTTTTGTAAATTGAAATGGAATACGTGGACTGCTCTGACGAGGCAAACCAGGAGAATCTTGCGTCTCACCAATGAAATCCTCGGCCTGGGTTAGTCTTCCCTGAGTAGGAGTTGAGATTAGTTTTTTATTTCAGAGGTGGCAGCCAATATGTAGAAAACAGTCTTGTCAACCCACGATTATTATTTTTTTCTAGAGCAATTACATTTGACATGGACAAGCTTTAACTGCACTACTGTAGGTTTTCCACCATATTATCCTTGAACAAGGAGGATTAACTATGAAAACACCCACTCAATTATGTGGGAGTTGTGAAGTTAATTAATTAATGAATATTAGGTCTAAATATTGTTATATTCAATCCCGGCCTCTGTTAATTACAAAAAAAACATGTCTAAAAACATTGTAGATAAAAATAAAGCATAACTGCAAATGCATTTCACATTGCAACTCAAATGTACTCATAAGCTTTTTTCGGTGCAGACTGCAGAGCTATAAAGACAATGGACATTTTGAGGTTGGATGACATGCACTGCGTTTGTGAGCTTGCTCTTTGTCTGTAATAGTGAAACAAATGTGATCATCTCTGTAGCATTAGTAATTGTAGTAGTTTGTGCAAAGCCTTCCAGATGAGTGGCACTGATGAAACACTGCATGCAGCTACTGCGACTAATCAATAGGTAAACAAACATCAAGATGCTTGATTTCCATATCAGCACAAAACCTTCTTCCAGCAGTACCTTTACTCCTAAAAGAAAGCAGGATAGTGGGAATAAGCCCTGAAGAACTTCCTGTTTCCCATTGTTATTACATGTAGTTAGTAATGCAATGATGTGGATGGATACCAGGCTTGTGATGACGGTAAGAAAATACTTGTTTCCTTGAAGCAAATAGCGTTGCATTGATGTGGTTAGACTACCAGGCTATTTCTGCAGCAGCCCAAAAACTCTCTTTAGTCAGGTAGGCTTCACATTCACAGGAACACACACACACACACACACACACACACACACACACACACACACATTCATCCACTGCCCTCAGGGAGACGAGAGTGCGTCCTGCTGCCTGTGAGTGTTTGATGTTGAAATGGTCCACCCTGGCTTCATAAGAGCCCTCCATTGCAGGAGAAATTGTCTAAATGTCACACTCCATCATCCACTGGGCTGCTCTGTAAATGTGTGTGTGTGTGTGTGTGTGTGTGTGTGTGTGTGTGTGTGTGTGTGTGTGTGTGTGTGTGTGTGTGTGTGTGTGTGTGTGTGTGTGTGTGTGTGTGTGTGGAATACAAAATGAGGTCACAGATGGAAATAGCTGGACTTAAGTGATTTCTGTCCTGTTGATTACACTCCACTAAAAGACAGCAAACCACAACGTCCTCACTACTTATTACTGGAGATTGCAGATACCAGTGACGAGACCTGTTATTGTCTGTCAAGATGCACCTTCAGATGTCACAAGTGTCTTTGGAGAGAGGTGTGAATCAACAACTAGACGCCTTAGGGAGATGTGGCACATCCACACTCACACAAAACATAGCACAAACACGCATCTGTGTGTAGAACTCTTCAGGCTGTGGGTCACCGAGTGTCTGACAGTAACAGAATAATGTAGTTAACCTCTGCTTGGGGTTGTTGCACAGAAAAATCACAACAGGCCTCTCTGTCCTCATCTCTTCTGCCTTCTTCTTCCATGACATAAACGTGTATTGCATTGAGAAAGGTTTGGAAAGGTTCTACTGGGTTAGGGTTAGACTGTCTAACTGTCTCACACTTACCCGCCTGGTTCTGTCACTCTTCTGTGCTCTCTATCTGGCCTCGCTTACTGAAATAAACACAGCTGGGTTAGTAGGACAAGGGACAACTGTCAGATCAGGTTTGTCAAGCCGTTGAGTGGACTATTGACTTCAGACAAGGAGCAGCTGAACATTTTGGGCAAAATATCTATGCTTGTTAAGATTCAAACCAATATTGTGGTTGTGATTTATATTGTTCTTTATATTTATGGGTGAGTTATCCACCTGGTTCCTACGCAGCAACTAAAAGCAAGGATTGTGATTTTAATGCTTTTTTGGTTTTCCCTTTCCTGTTGTATGTCATATAGGTTTGTGTGCATGTAAATGGTCTGCAATAGGCTAAAATCCCAAAGTTCCCCCAAGAGGGAGTTTCTCTTTGACACACTCCCCCCCCTGCCTGAAACGCCATTGGACTCCTTTGTTTACTTCTGTGACATAGTGACATCACTATGTAAACATATGCTTCTATTGGCTAGCGCCCAAACACATTGTACGTGATCAGACATCTCTTAGAGGTTAACCAATCGCAACAGAGCCGGCAAGCTAACCAATCAGCAGAAAGGTCTCTGGTTTCAGACAGAGGGTGAAAAGGCAGATGAGAAAAATAAAAACCTGAAGGCACAAAATACAAACATGAAGCAAAACATTTATGTAATAGGGCCCCTTTAAAAACATTTGCTAGCAGCTTGACTTTGCAATCAAACTTGAAGTTCTAGCTTAATTTAAACACACCAGAGGCACAAAACACACAAATATGAACATGAAAATGTGCCTAATGTAGTATGGAAAAATATATGGCTATATGTTTTATGTGGCTAAGGTCAAAATGATACGTAACTATAGACACCATTTTCTGTCTGTCTTTTATGATACAACGATTGATCCATATGACTTTACCACTGGGCTTGCCTTTGTCTTTCAAGCCTTGATGAGCACTTTAAAAACTTGTATTGACTCCTATTTCAATAAATTAACTCTAATTGAAAATTATTCATTGCTTATTCCAAGACACTTGTACTTTAATTATATGAGTGTATGCACTGCTTTGTGAGTAGTGGTTTGCATCAATTAGCATTACTGAGAGGAAAATAAAGAACATCATATATTCCTTATTAGTGTCTTTATAATGGACTTTAAATATGGTAGTGGGAATGTCATAGCAGTAAATTTGACTATATTGTAACGGCTTTGTACTAGGCAAGCAAAACGACTCATCCAGTGCCCACTCATGTTAAGCAGAACAATAACTAATGTTGTTGGTTATGTAAAGCTCACTGCACTTCACCTTTTGATTTCTGGATAAGTTCAATCACATTAGGTTGTAGTGTTGCTCTCAGTGTATATGTGTGTCTCAATCTATCGGTATGCAACCCGACCAAGCAGCTGCCAAGAGCTTAGCAGGCTGTTGCTAGGCAATGCCATTTAAAATCCATCCTTCTCTGTACAGTATGTTGGAAGCAGGGTAGCTGTGTTTGTGTCTCGGTTTTTGTTATTAATACCGGGGTGGAAACTAGAGTAGTGCAAGGAATTTTCTTGTTAGCCCTGCACAATATTTTATTTCCAAAGTACTGCTTTGTTGGTGGGAGGCTTGTTTGGCCTCAGACGACTTCCTAAACAAAGAAAAATAAAGCTGCTTTCTAGGGAGCTCTCCAGTAATAGCGTAATGAAATAGGGTGTTTGCCATTTGATGATTAGTTTGAAAAAATAATTATTGTGGTTCATTCTAGTGTGAAATGCTGCAATGCTATTACAGCTAAATCTGCGGAGGAGTATGAACGTGTGCTTTATTCAACAGAAAGGACATATTTTTCTTTGAAGTTATAATTTTCAGCATGGACCTATAAATACATCTCTGCAATGCTATCCTATGTCATGGATTGACATAACACTGTAGTATTCAATCTATTTCAAGGTTACATAATGTTTTCATTAATTGCTCAAAGCACCCAAGTCTTGGAAATAATCATATTAAGTATATTATGTACTGGGGCTGCAACTGGTGATTATTTTCGTTCTCGATTAATCGGTCAATAATATGTAAGGCCGAATATATTGAAAAATATCCAATCCAATCCATTTTATTTCTATAGCACATTTAAAAACAACAGAGTTGAACAAAGTGCTGTACATCAACAACTACAGTTGTTGATGTACAGCACTTTGTTCAACTCTGTTGTTTTTAAATGTGCTATAGAAATAAAATGGATTGGATTGGATATTTTTCAATATATTCGGCCTTACNTTTGTTTCATGTCCTGTCTGTTTTTATGTATTTATGCTGTTTTTATACAGTTGTTGATGTACAGCACTTTGTTCAACTCTGTTGTTTTTAAATGTGCTATAGAAATAAAATGGATTGATATAAAAAGGATACCACATATGCTAAGTGGTATCATATTTAAATGCAATGTTCATTATGCACTCATTCTCACATATCTACCTCTAACTCTTTATTCTGTACATTACGCTGAACTGTTTACTTCTGTTTTGCAGTTGTGCTTGGATGCTAGGTGACATTTTGTTGTCTCGTACTTCTCGTGCATTGAATATAAAAACTGAATTTATTAAATCACGTGACGTATTTCTGTGTTCTTGTTGTCAGAGTGGCGTCAGGGCCGGCTGACCAGGATCATCCTTCAGGACGAAGACGTGACCACCAAGATCGAGAGCGACTGGAAGAGGCTGAACACACTGGCACACTACCAGGTACACACACACACACACACACACACGACACACACACACACACGACACACACACGACAACACACACACACACACACACACACACACACACACACACACACACACATCACACACACACACACACGACACACACACACACACACACACACACACACACACCATCACACATGTATCACAGTACCAGAGAGGGCTTTACAGAATACATTGAGAAGTCTCAAAGAAGCGGAGTGTCAAAGTCTGTAAGCGAAAGAGCATTAAATTTAGTTTTTGAAAGAGTAAACTTTGGTTACTTAATAACTTAAATGCTGCGGTTTCAATCATTTACAGGCCGCGCCCGATATTTAAAACGATCAGAGATTCAAATCTGCCCTTCCCTCAGCGCTTTGCATGCTGGGGATACTCTGAAGGAGTTGTTTAATAGACTGACAATTTTGAGATTAAAGGAAAGGAGGTTGCAAAAGTCAAACATGAAACATGAATGCAATGCCAGGGCTTACTATTACATGCTTGCCAGCTTAACTGCGAAACTTCTCTTTACAGCTATTAACATATTCTTCTTCTGGGTCTGCAGTTACAAACATAGAATTATATCAGGTTGATCAGTTCAATTATCTTACATTTTGTCGCCGCAGTCTCTGAATACTTTGAAAATACCTGACTCTTGATTGTGGAAGACCTCTTTTACAAAAGCCAAGTACAAATTAAAAGAAATTAACAAAGGATCTTAAAAAGATACATAAGAACAAGTGGCTTAAGAAAGAAAAAATAATAAATGAACCAATAACGAAACAGTAAAAGCCAAATCAAAACGATTGTTTAACTCTTATGAATATGGTGTGTGCTCATATTGTAATTTAATGCTACATGCATTGATTTGAAAAATTTCATATTTGATAGTTTTTTTGCTGAAAAAGGCTATCATTCAATGGAAACATGTTCTTAATGTAATTATTAGAAGAGTGGAAATAGAATAATGAATAAATGATTACTAACTATAGGAATCGAGAGCTAACACCCACCGTACATTCCGTCGGGACAAATCTAAGGCCCCGGCCCATCGTTTTGGCGGCAAACAGAACGCTGGTCACTTTGGCAATGGAGTCAATACACATTCTGATTTTTTTGCCAATTCCGATCGAAAATGTTTGAAAACCGTGGATTTCGNTCAACAACTGTATAAAAACAGCATAAATACATAAAAACAGACAGGACATGAAACAAATGTAAAACACGAGACAATGAAACCAGGTCAGAAGCCACCGACTGAAAAACTCTCCTACATGACGTAAAAACAATACAAAACACTAGTAAGATAAAAACCCAAATTAAAAAGCACAAGTGTCATACCTGGCCTGTAAAAGCCAGGGAAAAGAAGTCCAAGATTGTGTCTTTTTTTATCCGACCAAAAACCAAATATATAAAGTTTAATATGATATGGGCAGAGAAAAGCAACAAATCCTCATGGCTTAAAATAGCTTTTTCTGTCATTTTTTTTCATGAAACACTATTTAAAAGAATATTCCGGTGATTTATCTGTTGAACGAATAATCGCTTAGATGACTTATCATTGCAGCTTTACTAAACAAAGAGTACAGCTAATGATGATGGGAATGTTACGTTAGTTAACAGATAGTTGGTTATAAACAAAACAAAACTGACAGTGGCACTTGATGATCATTTTAGGGGTTACAATTAGTGCAATTCATCCTCTTGTGACCATGAATGTCAGTTTACAATTCCAATAAAATCCATTACATTTTCTTCTATGTATTTCAGTTTCAACCAAAGTTCTGAAATAATTTCTCAATCCTTTTATGTTTCAAAGCCTTTCTGCTGTCAGTGTATATACAGTTGACACCAGTGACAAAATGTTCATTCTTCATTGAATCGTTAAAAGCGGGGTCATTCGGGGAAAAATATGGATTACCCATCATAATCCGACAGAACTGAAAACATGTCTTCTTCTTTTTTGATTCCTATGATTGAATGTAGTGTTTACATGCTTTCTGTCACTGTATCATTGCCCAGTCAGTCATTCTTCAACATAATTCAAGTAAAAACAAAAACAAAGCCAGTGTTCAGTCCACATGGGTTGGGGTCACCAACCTTTTTTAGGATGAGAGCTACTTAAAAAAAATAAAACAAGTCGGGGGCTACTTTTACTCCTCTTTTTTTTGTTTTTTGCAGTGTATATATTTAGCACATGTATCCATCAATTCATTTTGTGCTCAAAGTGCTCCAGATTGATGCATTTCACTTCAACATTTAAAAGAAAATTCCCCTGGAGGATGTGAGGTCCACCCCCAAATAAAGCAGGTTAAAATAATTAAATTGCATACATGTTATTTTAGTAAACACTGAAAACGGGTCCCACAGATCCAAACAGCACACAAAGGTTAAAGGTAAGCATATAATAATGTTAAAATGTGCTAAATATATACACTGCAAAAAACAAAAAAAAGAGGAGTAAAAGTAGCCCCCGACTTGTTTTATTTTTTTTAAGTAGCTCTCATCCTAAAAAAGGTNGGAATCTGTGGAATCTCAGCTTGCAAATCGATATCTTGTTTGTGCAGATTCAATAAGTAATAAGGGTATTTTACCTTGAGTTCTATGCTAAGTGCGTTAGCATTTTTTCGCTCAGGGCTAATTCAGAGCCTTTGTTATTACCCTTTTGTTTCGTTTAGCTAAAGATGGTTAGTATTGTCTGATAGCTGAGTTTCTTCCCGCTAAGTGGGTATGACACTTTCTTAGTTTGTTAAATATTAAGACGCCCTCAGACACTGTTTCTTGCAAGATGTTGCGTTTTGCCCCCACCCGCGAGGCCGTGGGGTTTACCTGATTAATCATAATTGTCTGGTTACAAAAAAAAAACATGGATATAAAGTGCCTTGTTGGGATTAAACTAATCTAATCAGAAGCGTTCTTGTGTCCATTTGTAGTCCAAGTAGTATTGACCAATCATGTTTGAGCTTGCTTTGATGAAACACTAGCAATCAGTGTGTCATAAATGCAGTCTCTTACCCAGTTTTCTACGGTCTGACGTTGATTTTGACTTTAATTCACTTTTTATTATGTTGTAAACTTGCTACTTGTAAAACCATCAGGTTGTATAAGTTGTCCTTTAACTCCAACTCCAGCCCACTGAAAAGGACCCAAAGGCCCAGACGCTTAACGTAGCCACGTTGAAATACAATGGGTTCCAAGGCTATAGGATCGATTGGTTTTGGAGTTTGGCCCGTTCTCGGGAAAAATCTGTCAAATGCCTCCCAAGTTAAAATCAATTGATTCAAAATCACTTACATTAACAGTTCAACTATGAATTTTAAAGTTGTTTAGTAATTATTGTTGATGTAGTTGTTTTAAAGACTTGAACATACTCTGTCTATACACACAAAAACACTATGGTAGGGCATTGCTGGAATGACTCAGATTTAACAGGTCACCAAACTATTGAAAGGCTGACAGTGAGAGAGATGTGGACAGAATGGGATGCTGACAGAAGGTGACAGAAGGAGTGGGTAGGTCCACATAGAAGAGGTGACAGCAAAACAGCATTGTATGTTTCTGGTTTCTCGTAGTGCTAGACACTGAGGTGATGACCAGAGGCATTGACACACAGCAACACACAATCAAAGTCAAAGTACTTTACACCAGCCGCCTGCTGTCACACAAAATGAGCTTTTTTTCTGTCTGTCCTTATTTGTCTTTCATCTTCACAAGACAACAACAACCTTCAAATGAGCTTGTTACCAAATGTTGTTCAAGAGGATTTTCATTGGAGAAGAACACCGTAATGTGTTAAGCAAGAAAATTCAAGTCTGGCACCCAATTCCCTCCAATCAATATACTTAAGAGCTGAAAAAGAACGATGAATTTCTAACAGCTGCAAATCAACATGTATTGAAATTCATATTAAGGTTGGGTAAAAGTAATTAGCTTGCCAATAAACCCGGCTTGGAAACAATAAAATGTTACTTCGCTGTGGGTGAAAGTGTGAGACAGATCAATGCTAATGCTCAATGTCATTACTGTAATGCAGGGGTAGCCAACACGGTGCCCGCGGGCACTTAGTCGCCCGCAGGGGCAACGTGAGTCGCCCGCCGAGCATGTTCTAAAAATAGCTCGCCAAGCAAATCCAAAAAGTATAAAATACACAAAACAAAAAAGGAAATGTAATTAAAAGAACCTAGCCTATGCATAAACGAAACCTCAATCATAGCGAACCCTATCTACTTACTACAACTCTATATATATCTAACACCCCTCCCCCACCCCCACAATGAATATCGACCAATCACGTTCTTGCTTGATTTGTGGGACCAGCGTTGCAGTCGGGAAGAAAAGCAATGTGGCACCTCCCCGCTGATTTTCCTTCTGGCAGAATCTACACATCAGCCCCATTGAACAGCCTATCATGCCAGCCTATACAACACATGAGGGGCAGAGTTTTACTGTGTGTGTGTTGCAACTTGCATATATATTTATTGCACTTGATGCACACATACACATGGCGTAATTTCCTTCAAAAAAAATTGTTTAAAAGGGGAGTGATTAGTCAAGTATGCATAAATGAAAAGATAGAATGCTAACTAGGTAACATAAG
>NW_011356224.1:52664-67589 GCF_000735185.1 Notothenia coriiceps
ACTTGATAGAATTTGGACGTGACTTGAAAATAGGTAGCATAAGAAGAAAAATTACCAATAAAGTAATAGTAAAAGAAAATTACTGATAAAATTTTACGCTAAAGATTACAAAAGTAAAAACATTTCATGACACTTACGCACAAACTTTCCCGATATATGTATTTCGAACCGGAACGGATGCGCTGACGCACCGATAGCGGTGCCGGACTGCGGCGGGCGGATGCTTGTGTTGACGTTTTCTCGAGTCAGCTGTCACCGTTATTGACAGGATGGTCCGTCGTCGCCTACACCATAGCGCACGTAGTTTTTCTCGTTTCGCGGTTAGTGCTCCTAAAGAAACCGGCTGAAGAACCGGCTTCTTTCAGCCGGTACTAACTTACAACACTTTAGCCGGCCGCCTGCCGCGCTCCCTCCATCTTTTACACGGCATTTCGTTGTTGGCCACGCCCGTGTGTGGTTGTGACTCATCCTGCGCCCGGCGTTACCGGGCTGACGGAGACTGCCGGAGACTTGAGGTTTTAGCCCATCTCACCGTCCCGGAATTCCTAGGGGGTCTGGACCTGGCGTGCTGGTCCCAGAGCACGTCAGAAGAATCTCAGAAGTCTAGAAGCCAGTAGGAGTACCTCTTGAGCTATAGTCACGTCGCTGACCTGTGGTATTTCCCAGCCGATGATGTCTTTTTCTGTCGAGTACCCGTATGAGTTACAAGTTGTACAGTTAATCAGAGTATCAAAGTACAACGTAAAACGACCCGAATTGACTCTGAAATTTGTAACTATGGTGATAAAACAATTGTTTTTTTGATTTGTGATGCTAAATCTACAGGGGGAAGGAACCGACGACAAAATTGGGACGTTCAGTAAAGGACCGAGTGTCATCGGTCTTCCCGCCGACGAAAAGACAAATTTAGGAAAAACTTACTCGTCTGTCACTACGGGCGTCAGCTACACTTTCATGTACTCGTGTTTCGGTTTGACAGAAAGTCCAATTGATTACGTCCCAAAGTTTCCACCCTTCCACTTCAGACGGCGAGTCTCTGTACTTCTTGCTGCTGGCGGGGAGGGTTTAATAATAACGTATACTGCATAATATAACAAAAATACAACGATTTTAGTGTCCCTAGTTAACGTAAAGTTCTCCGGTCCTTGCTCTTTGAGTGCGACGAGTGGGATTTACGGCACAAAAGGGGCGACAGATTGGAGGTGTAGTACTTATCGCGAATAGTGACGGAGCAAGAGAGGAGGAACGAGCAGAGAACACACAACTTTTAGATCGCCGACTGAGTGCTACAAACGTCGGCCCTAAACTACGACTCTTCTTCGCAGTGGGCGGTAGGAATTTATTAATTTCGTTATTGAAAATAATTTGGAAAATACCGAATACAAATTGTATTAACATGCCTTCGCGGGTCGTCGGGGGTGAGTACCTCGAAGGAGCGTGGATAGATCTAGTTCGGGCTTCAGGGTGGTATCACGTGTCATTGACGTGGACAACCAGGGAGTATGCGCGGGCGGCGCGTTTAGCGTAGAGCCTGTGACGACTGGCTAGCCTGTTAACTCACAAGCAAGTCAACACACACACCTTGTACGCACCGCGTACTTTATCTGGGTGTTGGGTTATGTACAAGTTCATAGGATTTGGGCGCCTTCAATTGATTACCAATTTCAACCTTTGTCGGACACCTGACGGCAATAAAGAAACCTTCGTCGCGGCTGTGGGAAGATGTCTGCCTGTGCCGTGTAGCGTCGACGTCGTGCTGGGCATAGTAAAGCGTTGTGCGGCAAAGAGTGTGTATAAAGATGAAGTAGCAAATTTTATGTTTGTAGCGGCCATGTAGGAATATAACGGGGCCCGTTGTGTCAGACCTATACTTTGCAACGGAGAATAACATAGTCGAGCGGGGATGAATCCCTTGTTACTCAGACGCATGAAACCTACGTGTCCTATTGCGTCTAGTAGGAGACGACCGTCCGGAACTGGTGCGTGAGGAGAAAACTAGTCTCAGTTACGCCGTTTTTTGGGTGGAGGTTTGTACCACCTCCACTCTCCCTTCCTCGTCGAAATGTCCCGGAGACCCCGTTGCGCCCCCTTGATTCCGAGGTGCTGTCCGGTTTTCACCGTTTAGTGAAATGAGTAGAAAAAAGCAATAAAAAAAAGAGTTTGACGCGGAAGGGATCTTCGAGAGGACCGCGGGGGTCCCTACCCGCTCGGAGTGTGAAATTTGTTGGCGACTAGTTACATAATAATTCACACCCGACTCAGTTCTCTGACGTAGTCACGTCCCGACGACCGGAGTCAGACCGAAAATCTGATATTTCGTAAGACTAGTGAGCACCTGTTATGTGAGACTGTGCACGAAACCTCCCCAGAAAAAATGAGATGACAATTAGTTTAACCTCCCAACTCTACGTGAACTATCATAAAGTCACTCCCGGCGATTCTCGGAGAATTCGTCATATAATCGACCCGGAAATGGCCCACTAGTCGATACCGATTCACTCCTATTCTGAGAGATTATCGCTCATGCGAAGTCTGTCTGGAACACAACCGTCGTACGGCCTACTGATGGTGAGTCTCCGTCCGACCTTTTCATTAACTTCCCGCCCTAAATGTTACTTAAATGACATGACAACCGTAAGCTGACCATTCCGACGTTAGGTCTAACTCAATAATTTAGTTTCATTCTTGTTTACACTAAAGTGCGTGACCGCCTTAATAGCAGTGATATGAATGTTAATCCCGACTCGTTAACTCTTTTTTTTTCCAGATTAACGTTTCATACACTGGACGCTTTAACGTTAACCTATACTAATGTGTCTAACCTCCCCTAAGTAAAACTAGTATTCAGTGATAATTAAGTTTTTTATTTGTTAATTAAGACTCTCTTTACACATGTTCTGTGTACATAAACATTCCTACCATGCCTATAGAGCGTCGGAGGCTTCATGATCACTCTACTAATCGTAATCAGGTGTACAAGCTAATTCCGCTATTATACTTGTAATTAACACAAGGATTGTCATACACCCTGGGCGTCATGACATTTTTTATTGCTTGTTTCGCAGTCCAAAAGTCTTAAACTAACTGAATCTTCGCGCTCAAACCTCACCCTTTTTTTGTAAGTCTTTTCGTACAATGAGCATTTCTCGATAGGTAGGTTGCCAAGCGGGATAAAGCAGCGGCAAAAAGAAAAGTCTTTAGTCTGGATTTAAAAGTAGTCAGAGTTGCAGCGGACCTGCAGGTTTCTGGGAGTTTGTTCCAGATATTTGGAGCATAATAACTGAACGCTGCTTTACCATGTTTAGTTCTGACTCTGGGGACAGAAAGCTGACCAGTCCCTGAAGACCTGAGAGATCTGGATGGTTCATAATTTAGCAGTAGGTCAGAAATGTATTTTGGGCCTAAACCATTCAGTGCTTTATAAACCAGCAGCAGTATTTTGAAATCTATTCTTTGACACACAGGAAGCCAGTGTAAAGACTTCCTAAACCACCGATTGTGCCAATCCAGAACAGATACAATCCACTGACCCAGAACCGGAGATCTCTTTCTGATGACCTGGATAACAGGGGTAAGGACCAATAGCTGGACCAATAGCTGCTCCAAAAGTAAAAGGCTAGAGGGAAAGCTAACGACTGGGCCTGAAAATCTGATTGTGGATTGTGCAGTAAGAACAACACCAAAGTACTCTGTTTTCCCAAGGATATGGTCTCTGACTTGGCTGAGAAGATCCTGCATTGGGGCTAAACATCCGACTGTGAAGAATGTGGTACTGCACATTGGAACAAATTATGTTTTGAAACAAGAGTCAGAAGTGCTGAAAAAAGACTTTAAATGTTTGTTGGAAACTGTCAGCTCTCTAAATGCAGAGGTGTTCATCAGTGGCCCTCTACCGCCAGTCAGAAGAGGAGTGGAGAGATTCAGCAGACTGTTTGCACTGAACACGTGGCTTTCAACTGTTTGTACTGACCATTCTGTCCATTTTATTGACAACTTAAACTTTTTCTGGGACCGCAGACATCTTTTTAAGGCAAATGGAGTTTGCCTGAACAAGTCAGGAGTGAAATTGTTTATCTCTAACGTATTCTCCAATGCCTACATCATCAATCTTTTCCCTCTGCCAAGGACGAGCGGCAAGAGGAATCAAAACAGGAGAAAGACACAACACATTGCTCAGAAAACCTTGAAAATCTATCACTGCACCCGCCTGAGGAATGTCTTGATTATGGGACACAAATGGAGGAGTCCCCACCGCCCTTCACCCCCCTATCACCTCTGAGGATACTCTTCCTTCACCCCACAGCTCTCTCTACTCTCCGTAGAAACAACAGGACTTGGCGAGATAGACTGACAGTCAAACTTTCTAGTCATAAACATGGGTAATATCGATAACAGTGTGATAACGACGCGTCCTTTTCGCCTACCCAGCACGGCGGGACAACCACAGAAAAGCCCAGGCTTCGGAAGCGTCGCGACAGCATTTTCGGCGGGCAGCCCGATGTCTTTAGTGAGATCTAACCGACCAAGTCCGATCGCCTTCGTCACGTACTCCTTGCTTTCCTTGCATCCTGGGTTTGTTTGATAATTTTTCGTTTAGCTCTAAGTAATTGGGTCGAGGAGCTTTGTTGCAGCCCGTTTCGGGGGTACTCGAAGAGCGCATCTGCTTTTTACTTGCGTGTGCGATAAACGCAACAACAAATAATACAGAAGAGGAGCACTAGTGCGTCATAGGGAGAGGCCACACGAGAAAACTTATGCTTATGTGTGCATGAGCCAGCGGACGACATTCCTCTCAAATAAGGTGACGTGTTGGCGTAATCCGGTCCAGCTGAGGATGAACCGCAGCCGACCTCATCAACGCACACAGGTCAGGCTGACGGTTGGCGCTCTGGCACTCCGCTTGTGATTTGTCCCAGCAAGGCCAGTCCTGCACAAGAAACCCACATCATCACCGCACGCCCCCCGGAAATTTCCGTTGACTCTGGGTTTCTTGCGCATGGCTTGTTCCGTAAGGCGTTGAATGCGAGGCGTGCATAAATACAGTCTCGTGTCTTCCTCGTTTTAGTGAACGTCGGGACCACCATCTTTAAGTCTCGTGACTGGTGATGCCCCCGCAATGCAATAGAGCTGCCATGCGGTTGTTCCGTGCACGGCAACAAAGAACAAACCATTACTACATTCTCTTTTTTGCAGCGCGCAAAGCAGTTAAGGGTTTAATCTTTCGGTCAGAGAGAAATATCTAAAGTTTCACTTGACCTCTAAACCAGAAAGCGACTGTGGGACAAGGCGAAAAGCTGGTAAAGAAAAAGACAAGGAGTTCCAGTACTGAAGAGGTACCTCTATAAACCGTTGTTTTGTAAGATTTACAAACTTAGTATTTTACTAGTGCTCTGAGTAATAACTCTCCAATCCGTCGCCCGTCGGCCACCTTTTATTTCATTCTGTAAGGGATCATAAAAGTCAATTTTAGCGGAACACCATGGAGAAAACTTGTAACAAAACCTTGTCTTCTTCTTCGTAGGTTTTTCTTCTGTGTCCTTACTAGTCTCTACGGTTGTAGTCAGTGTAGTGTTAATCTCTATAAGTCTGGAGAAACTCTATGTTAATTTGGTATGCACACGGGAACTAACACCGACCCGAGCGTGCTGAACGCTAGTCGGTACTCAATTAGTCTTTGCTGTTTTGTCAGAGAGGGGATCGGGAAGGCCCCCAACAGTGTTGGGTGGTCTACGCTTACTGATGTTTGTGTGGGTTTTGGTGTGTTCTGTTGTTTCTATTTTGTTTTGTGTTTTCGTGTATATGTTTGATTGGTCTCTTTTTCAAATCTTGTTCTCACTGTGTATTATTGTGTTGTGTTCACTAGGTGTTAGAAGCGTAACTTCCTTAAGTAACTTTTTTATTCGTTGCAGGTGGGGTGTTGAGAATTTTGAAGATTTTGGACGTGAGTATTCGAACCCTCCCACTTAGCTGAATTTTGTCGACGTGACATACAACAAGTTAGTTTTCAAGGCATTATTTGTCATTTTAGCTCTAACACGAGTCACTATTTTAGTAACTACTTTTTACAACAAGGACGTTTCTGGACTGTAAATTATTTCGGTCAAGATTCAAAAATGTAGGGTTCTACTATAGTCTAAAAAAACACTGTATCGCACCGACTGTCCTTGTGCGATTAAACTATTTGAGTGTGTTTAGCATAACTCGTGCGAGGACGAAAGATTCGCGCCTAAAGTGGCGAGAGATTAGATAATGTATGTTGTGTCTATGAGCGGTTTCGTCTCCTGTCCGTCCCGGCTACAGGACGCGCTTTTTTCACTCTATGGTACTGCGGGAACTCGGCTGGTGTGTATAGTCAATCTCAAACACGCAACATGTGTGGTGTAGGAATAGTCCGAAGCCTCTGACCGTTCTATCGAAAGACCTTCACTCCCCTCCCACACGCTGCATCCCGTGCACACCCTGCCCCTTTACCACGTGTAGAGACGTAAAAAAGACGCACTCTTACCACCGCGCAACAACTTCCCGCCCCCTTTCCTGAACGACGGCTCACTCCCCCCCTCTGCCACCAACTTGATCCGTGCCCACTGACTTCTGCGCCCCTCTACCCGCGGCGAGACACCACGAGAACCACCGGCGCACACTCCTGCCACTATTTCGTGTACGACGTGGGGGACGCCTAGCGGATCGATCAGAACTTGAGGTCCTTCCTTACCAGTCGGTTGGGAGGACTGAAGCGAAGCAAGTCACAGTCGGCTAGGAGGGTCCTTCCACGTCCACNAATTACATTATGTTACTCTAATTTAAATGAAATATGTACATAATACATGATTCACTGTTGTTGACCCAACACATGTTTATCTCATTCATCCAATGTAAAATTAATACTTCAGGTTGTATATATTTACTTTAGCTTAACTAACATGTGTTTACCATTACATTACAATTACAGTAAATTACATTTACAGTGGTTGCCTATGTCATCAATCTATTCCCTCTGCCAAGGACAAGCAACAAGAGGAATCAAAACAAGAGAAAGACACAACACATCGCTCAGAAAACCTTGAAAATCTATCACTGCACCCGCCTGAGGAATGTCTTGATTATGAGAGACAAATGGAGAAGTCTCCACCGCCCTTCACCCCCCCTATCACCTCTGAGGATACTCTTCCTTCACCCCACAGCTCTCTCTACTCTCCGTTCACCCTTGCCCACCCTCCTGGAGATCGCTGAACACACGAAGGAGATACAGAGGGTTGGCACCGATTCCTTCCTGGAGTTCAAAGACCAAACTAAGGCTATACGCAGGGTTGGCAGCATGTCCTTTACCCCCGCTCCTCAACGACGCCCATCAAAATCACCGCAGAGACGCGCACCACCTCCCCCGTCTCCATCACCGTTTGCTAATTATAAATCTTAATTTAATAAATACATTCTTAGTCGACTCAACCAAAACACTCATTTTGAGTTATTCTTTCTTAAATAATTCAGGAATCATTGCTTATAATAAGCATTTCTTTCTAGTTTCAAGGCCCATTACGGTCTTTCAGTGGCTAGATTTAATTAATTAAATCATATATATATTTGGTGTGTGTTGTGTATACCACACCACCAGTGCATGACATTAAGGATTTTGGGAGATCTAAGCTAATTTACAGATGGCCCTGATCCCAATAGAGATTGGTAGTCCTATCATTAGCTAGAACTAGCTAGATCTGATCAATATGGACATAAACGCGAGTGAAGTCTAAACTGACGGGAGAGAGAGATCAGCTGCTACTGACGAGTCGACACGCAGCTCAGCATGATCACCTGCAGCGGTGAGCGGACAAAACGCACACTTCAGGTTAGAAAATCACACGTAGCTATTTTAATTACCTCTCAAACTACCTAAACTAGTTATAGATATGTTTAGTTTTACTGTCGGGTCACTCATTACTGATCCGCGAGCTGCATGATACTGGCATTATAGATTGCCTGATCGGGCAACCAGCAGGTGAGGCTTCATTGCCTGAGCTAAATACTAGATGGCCCCCCGGGCCATCGGGCAGTCCTTAATGTCGAGCCCTGACCACAGTTCTCTCAATGGCAATGTGAAAAGGGAATAGACAGCTCTCGGCAATGAACACATATATATGAAATGTCATTTAATCAGATTCTTAAATTGAGAAGTTGTTTGATGGTTTATGTCTTAAAATAAGAAAAAATGTATGCAAACCAATGCTGTAACTTGTTACTGGTTAATTCTAGCTCAATATAAGATAGCATTTTTAATAAACAAAAGTAAGATAGATTTTCTCAAAGTAAGAATAATTTTCTTAAACAAAACATTCTTAACAAGATAATTTGACTTTTTAGACGAAAAATAAGAATTGAAAAGTTTTTTTCACTTTCTTAAATAACTTTTTTTGCAGTGTTCTCTCTCTCCTCTCAATCAGTGATCGGGGACTGTGTCAGTGCTTCATTAACAAATACATTCCACTTGCTTATTGTGAGAATGCCCAAATCAATGAAACTCCGTACCATGTTTTCACTGCTGCTTTGTACTAAGGCAGATTCTCAGAGCCGTACACATGAGCCTTACACATGCTGCGTTTTTTGTGTAGCTTTGTCTGTAGTTCTAAAATTATGCGCGCCACAGTTTCCACGCTGCGAGGCGCTAACAGTTCACGAGCGTGTTCTAGCACCCGGATATAAGGCGCTGTTATTAAAGAGCTGGAGCGAGAGTCCTCTCCTGTCAGACTGAGAGGCTGATAACTACAGCTCAGTGAGGTGAAGGACTCTCTGAGAGGTGGAGGGAGAGTTCTCTCCTGTCAGACTGAGAGGCTGATAGCTACAGCTCAGTGAGGTGAAGGACTCTCTGAGAGGTGGAGGGAGAGTCCTCTCCTCTGTCAGACTGAGAGGCTGATAGCTACAGCTCAGTGAGCGTGAAGATCTCCTGAGAGGTGGAGGGAGAGCTCCTCTCCAGTCAGGACTGAGAGGCAGTGCTGATGCTACAGCTCAGTTTGAGGTGAAAGGACTCTCGGGAGAGTGTGGAGGAGAGTCCCTCTCCTGTCAGACTGAGAGCTGAGAACTACAAAGCTCAGTGAGGTGAGAGGGACTCTCTGAAGAGTGAGGGAGAGTCCTCTCTCCTGTCAGACTGACGAGGCTGAGTAGCTACAGCTCAGTGAGGTGAAGGACTCTCGAGGACGGTGGAGGCGAGGAGTCCTCGGTCCAGTCAGACTGAGAGGCTGAGAAACTACAGCGGTCAGTGAGGTGCAAGGACTCTCTGAGAGGGTGGGAGCGAGAGTCCTCCTCCTGTCAGGACTGGAGGCTTGATTAGGGCTACAGCTCAGTGAGGTGAAGACTCTCCTGAGATGGTGAGGGGGCCTCGTGGCCGCCAGGAGCTGAGGAGGCTGGGGGTCATCATTATATGTTAAATAGTATTTCCAAGGCACAACCTTTATTGATCATTAGTAGTTAAAAAAACAAGAGAATATCAGGTAGTGAAATAGAGTCGAGTCGTGCAGCTCTAGTAGAGCAGTTAAGCACAGAAGAATAAAGGTTTAAAAAGGGGTGGAGTGTTGTAAGAATAGCAGGATGAGGGGCGGGGGAGAGGGCNTGGCACCAATTCCTTCCTGGAGTTCAAAGACCAAACTAAGGCGATACACAGGGTTGGCAGCATGTGCTTTATCACCGCTCCTCAACGACGGCCACCAAAATCACCACAGAGACGCGCACCATCTCCCCCGTCTTCATCACCGTGCCTATGTCAACCACCTCCCCCCCCTGGCAGCAAGTCCTTTACCCCCGCCCTTCAACAACGCCCACCATATCACCAAAGCAGAGATGTGCACCATCTCCCCCGTCTCCATCACCGTGCCTACGTCGACCACCTCCCCTCCCTTCCAGAAAGCATCTGCAGTCTCCGAAGCCTGATAAGGATGTGTGTGTACAAAACGCAACAAACTCTAACTGATATGTGCTGGGTCCAGGCTCAAGGGCGTATGGTACTCTCAACTTTTTCCAGGACATGNATAGTTATACAAAATAAGAGAATGACAGGTATGAAATAATTCCAACTCCTACTATAGGACAGTAACACAAACATACAGTTTAAAAGGAGAGTGATTTGTAAAATATGCAAAAATCTGTTTACAGTTCTGTTTCACATGGGTGTTGTTGAGAGATGTATCCAAAGATTTAGTCCCCAAATTTGCTCTCAAAGTGCACCAGATTGATGCATTTTTTTTTAAATCGTCCCGGGGGAGCTTGCCTCTGGACCCCCCTGTCAAATTATCCCACTCACATTGAGGATGCTTCCTACACCCATGCTCACATGTATCAGATATTAAAGTACATTAAACCCAATACTCACATTTATCAGTTATTAAAAAGTTTGCAGTGGCATGTGGAGAAAGATGTTTTCAAGTTTCTGCATAAAAGAGTTGTGTAAACTCAATTGTGGGGGGGATGAAGAAATCCTGGAGGCTCTCGAGAAACAGTGGCAAAGATGGCTCATGGGCTTAAAGCAGATAGAAAGCTTCAAGATTGATCGATGTATCAAACCAAAGAATTCTGGACAAATTAAATCTGCACAATTGCACCATTTCAGTGATGCAAGCGAGATTGGATACGGTGTTGTCACCTACCTTAAGATGACAAATGAAGACGTTCACATATCCTTCATGTCAGGAAAGTCACGTGTCGTGCCTCTGAAAAGAGTCACTGTCCTAAGATTGGAGCTCACAGCAGCAGTACTGGCAGTACGCAGGGACAAGATGATCAGAAACGAGCTGCAGATCCCATTATGCAAATCTGTCTTCTGGACTGACGGTACATCTGTTCTGAGATACATCATCAGAGTGTTTAAAGACTCTATGAGAGGTCTCACACTCTCCAAGGATAACTTGGATAAGGCTCTGAAGCAGCATTGTTGTGTTTCTGTCAAAAACAGTCTTTTCCAGAGGAAGTGGAAACTTTGAAAAGGGGAAAACCTACCAAAGGAAGTAGTACACTGTATACATTGGATCCATTGAATCCGAGAATGAACTGGTAAAGGTTGGAGGAAGGCTAAATAAAATGGCAATGCCTGAGGAAGCAAAGCACCCAACCACCACCATGTCTCTAAAACCATACTTCGAGATATTCATCAACAAGTTGGTCACAGTGGAAGGCAGGGGTCGGCAACCCCTGGCACGCGTGCCAACATTGGCACGCGGCACCGTAACCAGTGGCACACTAGGAATAGGTGGAATAAGTGTACAAAATATTTAAATTGTATTTTCGGATCCTGAACGAGACTGCCGCCAGAGCGCGTCTCCCCGTTACCTGCAGAAGGAAGCCAAGCACGCAACGCAGCCCCGCTCTCTTTAACTCCAGGTGACTTTCTGCCGCTTTCCTCCGTGGTGCAGTGCTGACCGTTTCACCACGGAGGAATGCACTTCACTAATTGCAGTACCCATAAGGAGCTGTACAAATGCCGCAGTTTTTGCGTGGTTGTGTATTTAGTTGAAAGCCCAGTGGCGATCTGCTCATCTCTCATATAAATAATATGCTACAAAGGGGCGGACTGGCCATCTGTGTGTTGAACTTTCCTGTCGGCTCCCAGACCGTAGTCGAGGAGGGCAGCAGCAACAAACCTCATTCACACCAACGCAACTCCGGTTCAAGCTCCGTGCTAGAGCTTTTCAGGTTCAAAAACGGTTCTTCTGTTTAGCTCCGGCTCTTTTCACACCGCCCAGAGTCCGACTGGTGCTGCGTCAGTTGAACACCAACACTACGTACGACGAACGTGTACACAAGAACTGTAACTTTCTCCATTGAAGCACAACCTTAGATTCTAAAGCTAAAAGGTTGAGACAGTCAGTAGAAGAGTTCGAGAAAGAGAGACTTATATGGTATCGTAACAACTGTACTTCCCTACATTGAAATGGTACCGGGAACAACCGTTTATCTCTATACACATTTACATATACAAAATGGTAAAGAAATTTACGATTTTTCTTCGTCCTATTTTTTTTCAATCTGGTACAATTAAACTGAGATAACATAATTTGAGACAGTCCTATAAAAGTACAACGAGAATAAAGGGTACAAATTAGGATTAAACACAACACATTCTTTAGACACCGAAGGAACACTAAGACAAAACCTAGATCATCACCCTCCCCAGTTGAGTCCTTCCACTTCCCACTTATGGTGGTTCCCACAGGATTCATCCTATGTAGCTGTTCATAGAGTAACTCTGTGGCAGTCTCCCTTCCCTTCGATTCTTTTTCATCATTGCCTTGTCTTTACCAGTGTGACGAGGTCGGTCGGTGTTTGAGATTTCTCTGAGAAACTTCCTCGGGAAGGAACGTTTATTCCACGTACCGTCTCAAACGACTTCCCAATACCGATGTAAAATAGGTTGGTGTCAGAGTGAGGCGCACTGATCAGGTTATCGCTGCGCACCAGTCCCAGGAAGAAACCGCACGTCAACACTGCGCGGCTCAGGGAGTCGAAGTATTTGCCTTCGGTTTCCTCGAAAGTTGACTACGTTACATAAAGGTAAGACCGACGGCATTAAAACTTGCGAGTCCCTTCGTGACGGTAGCAAGGTTCAGGTCGTCAATTCCGTTACCTCGCAGGTAAGTGTACTATTGCCTTCTTAATAAGTCGGGCATTTTATTTTGTTATAAGATGAATGACAGCTAACTTAAAAAATGTACACCTATAGACCGGTTACATGAGTAGTTGAGTTTTGTTCATGGTTCTAAAAATCACAGCTAAGAAACCAAATTACAGTGTACTTACCACTTACACAACGTTAACGAAACCATAAAAGGCGGAAGCTAAGGTCTCTTTCGTTTATAAACAAAAGCCTCAAATCCTAACGGCACCACCTTCTGTGATGTGATCAACTGGGTTTATACGAATGGTCGGGTCCACAAGGCAACTCTGATGCACGATACGGTGAAACGGCTGTTTGGCGGACTACTAATCAGGAGAGGTTCGAGAGACACTAACCAACTCAGGAGGTTGAACGTAGTTATACCTTTTTTGTCAAAAGATCTTTTATCTAGTTTAGTATGAATAAGTCGTCACGAACGAAATGAGAAACTTTCAGTAGGCGTATTATGACACGATATATCTAACCAAGACGTACGGTAATGTATAATGTGTACGACCGAATCAAAGCAAATAAATAGATAAGTCACTCTAACACCCGAGTCTCTTCACTGCACTTTCGATAAGAAATGGGAGCAAGACAAATTAAGTGTATTCAATCATCATTCACTAAACTACAAAACTATAATAACAAAAAATAATGATCTTGGTCAGCGCCGTCTGCGGGACCATGGTCGCCTTGCCCCCCCCCCGTAAGCACGGTCTACGGTCCATTGGTACCGTGTGATCCTTATTCACCTTTGTTCACACGTTTTTATAAATTTAACATAAAAGCCTAGGACTTTTCTCTGAGCGGCGGTCTCGCGCAGAGGGGCAATGGACGTTCTTCCTTCGGTAACGTGCGTTGCGTCGGGGGCGAAGAGAAATGAGGTCAGCTGAAAGACAGGCACAAAGGAGGCTCCAAAACCCCTGAACACGTCACCAAGACTAGCATAAGTGGTGTCTCCTTTTTGTAGAAGTGTTAACAGTCATGGGTATTCCTCGACATGTTTACGGCGTCAAAAACCGCACCGACACATAAATCACTTTCGGGTCACCGCGACGACGAGTAGAGAGTAGGCTTTTATTATACGATGTTTCCCCTGCCTGACCGGTAGACACACAACTTGAAGGACCAGCCGAGGTCTTGGCATTCAGCTCCTCCCCTACTGAGGAATGGAGTAAGTGTGGTTGCGTTGAGGCCAAGTTCGAGTCACGATCTCCGAAAAGTTCCAAGTTTTGCCAAGAAGGACAAATCGAAGACCGACGAAAAAGTGTCGCGGTCCCTCAGGCTGACCCACGACGCAGTAACGAAGTAACAAACGCAGTAGCTGCATGGCCATAACGCACGGACGAAGTATTCGGTTGGGCGCGGCGTCTTTGAGGGAGTTTCGACTGTGGATCTGTTGTGTTACCGGCTAACACGAAAGTTCGAAGGAGACATGGCAGAAGGCCTTTCTGTCTAAGGGAGAGTCATCCATCGACCAGAGAAGTCACCTGGGATGACGCGAACAATTCAAAGAGGTTAGAACACATGTTTTGACCATTTTGGCGGCCCGAAAACAACAACAAGTCCTCAACTAGGGCGGGGACGGGAGGCGGAGCGCATTCGCCACTGCATACACACGAAAACGAGACCGGCCTGTTAAAAAACCACGAACTTTGCTTTTGGGCCTACAGGCCTCGATCTCCGACGAGCAACGCCACACTTCTACCCTTTTTCGGGCACGAAAAGTTCGAGGTCGGAGTTGCTTGGGCGGGAGCTTTGTGGCAACCAGACACTTACTCCATAGAAAGCAGGGTTCCCCGTCTTCGAACAACGAAGACGGGACCCTCTGCTTTTCTATGGAGCTACAGTGGGTTGCCACAAAGTCCCCGCCAAGCCTCGACCTTTGTTGATGGACTTTTCGTGGCCCCAAAAGAGGAGTGTTGCGTTGCCTCCGCGGAGAATTCGGCCTTGGCCAAGCAAAAGGTTCGTGGTTTTTTAACAGCCGGTCCGTTTTCGTGGTGGTATGCAGTGCAGAATTGCAGCCGGCCCCGTCCCCGCCCTTGAGTGAGGAACTTGTTTGTTGTTTTCGGCCCGCAAAATAAGGTCAAACATGTGTGCTACCTCTTTGAATTTGTCGCGTCACCAGGTGACTTATCTGGTCGATGGATGACCCTTTAGACCAGAAGGCCTTCTCATGTCTCTTCGAACTTCGTTTGTTAGCCGGTAACAACAACAGCCACAGTCGAAACTCCCCAAGACGCGCAAAACTCGAAATACTCGTCCGTGCGTTGCCAATGCAGTACTGCGTT